>NW_024059950.1:0-29564 GCF_016432855.1 Salvelinus namaycush | reverse complement strand
AGAACACAACATGTCAGTCATCTAGAGGATGTAGAACACAACATGTCAATCATCTGGAGGACATAGAACACAACATGTCAGTCATCTAGAGGACATAGAACACAACATGGACATAGAACACAACATGTCAGTCATCTAGAGGACATAGAACACAACATGTCAGTCATCTGGTGGACATAGAACACAACATGTCAGTCATCTGGAGGACGTAGAACACAACTTGTCAGTCATCTAGAGGACATAGAACACAACATGTCAGTCATCTGGAGGACATAGAACACAACATGGACATAGAACACAACATGTCAGTCATCTAGAGGACATAGAACACAACATGTCAGTCATCTAGAGGACATAGAACACAACATGGACATAGAACACAACATGTCAATCATCTAGAGGACATAGAACACAACATGGACATAGAACACAACATGTCAGTCATCTAGAGGACATAGAACACAACATGTCAGTCATCTAGAGGACATAGAACACAACATGGACATAGAACACAACATGTCAGTCATCTAGAGGACATAGAACACAACATGTCAATCATCTAGAGGACATAGACACACATGGACATATGCAGTCATCTAGAGGACTATAGAACACAACATGTCAGTCATCTAGAGGGACATAGACACAACATGGACATAGAACACAACATGTCAGTCATCTAGAGGACATGAACACAACATGTCAGTGCATCTAGAGGACATAAGAACACAACATGGACATAGAACACAACATGTCAGTCATCTAGAGGACATAGAACACAACATGGACATAGAACACAACATGTCAGTCATCTAGAGGACATAGAACACAACATGTCAGTCATCTGGAGGACATAGAACACAACATGTCAGTCATCTAGAGGACATAGAACACAACATGTCAGTCATCTAGAGGACGTAGAACACAACATGTCTGTCATCTAGAGGACATAGAACACAACATGTCAGTCATCTGGAGGACGTAGAACACAACATGTCAGTCATCTAGAGGACATAGAACACAACATGTCAGTCATCTAGAGGACATAGAACACAACATGGACATAGAACACAACATGTCAGTCATCTAGAGGACATAGAACACAACATGTCAATCATCTAGAGGACATAGAACACAACATGTCAGTCATCTGGAGGACATAGAACACAACATGTCAGTCATCTGGAGGACATAGAACACAACATGTCAGTCATCTAGAGGACATAGAACACAACATGGACATAGAACACAACATGGACATAGAACACAACATGGACATAGAACACAACATGGACATAGAACACAACATGGACATAGAACACAACATGGACATAGAACACAACATGGATATAGAACACAACATGTCAATCATCTGGAGGACATAGAACACAACATGTCAATCATCTAGAGGACATAGAACACAACATGGACATAGAACACAACATGTCAGTCATCTGGAGGACATAGAACACAACATGTCAATCATCTGGAGGACATAGAACACAACATGTCAATCATCTAGAGGACATAGAACACAACATGGACATAGAACACAACATGTCAATCATCTGGAGGACATAGAACACAACATGTCAATCATCTGGAGGACATAGAACACAACATGTCAGTCATCTAGAGGACATAGAACACAACATGGACATAGAACACAACATGTCAATCATCTGGAGGACATAGAACACAACATGTCAATCATCTGGAGGACATAGAACACAACATGTCAATCATCTAGAGGACATAGAACACAACATGTCAATCATCTAGAGGACATAGAACACAACATGTCAGTCATCTAGAGGACATAGAACACAACATGTCAATCATCTAGAGGACATAGAACACAACATGTCAATCATCTAGAGGACGTAGAACACAACATGTCAGTCATCTAGAAGACGTAGAACACAACATGTCAGTCATCTAGAGGACATAGAACACAACATGGACATAGAACACAACATGTCAGTCATCTAGAGGACATAGAACACAACATGTCAATCATCTAGAGGACATAGAACACAACATGTCAATCATCTAGAGGACATAGAACACAACATGGACATAGAACACAACATGTCAGTCATCTAGAGGACATAGAACACAACATGTCAATCATCTAGAGGACATAGAACACAACATGTCAATCATCTAGAGGACATAGAACACAACATGTCAGTCATCTAGAGGACATAGAACACAACATGGACATAGAACACAACATGTCAGTCATCTAGAGGACATAGAACACAACATGTCAGTCATCTAGAGGACATAGAACACAACATGTCAATCATCTAGAGGACATAGAACACAACATGTCAGTCATCTAGAGGACATAGAACACAACATGGACGTAGAACACAACATGTCTGTCATCTAGAGGACATAGAACACAACATGTCAGTCATCTAGAGGACATAGAACACAACATGGACATAGAACACAACATGTCAGTCATCTAGAGGACATAGAACACAACATGTCAATCATCTAGAGGACATAGAACACAACATGTCAATCATCTAGAGGACATAGAACACAACATGTCAGTCATCTAGAGGACATAGAACACAACATGGACATAGAACACAACATGTCAGTCATCTAGAGGACATAGAACACAACATGGACATAGAACACAACATGTCAGTCATCTAGAGGACATAGAACACAACATGTCAATCATCTAGAGGACATAGAACACAACATGTCAGTCATCTAGAGGACGTAGAACACAACATGTCAGTCATCTAGAGGACGTAGAACACAACATGTCAGTCATCTAGAGGACGTAGAACACAACATGTCAGTCATCTAGAGGACGTAGAACACAACATGTCAATCATCTGGAGGACATAGAACACAACATGTCAGTCATCTAGAGGACATAGAACACAACATGTCAGTCATCTAGAGGACATAGAACACAACATGTCAGTCATCTGGAGGACGTAGAACACAACATGTCAGTCATCAGGAGGACGTAGAACACAACATGTCAGTCATCTGGAGGACATAGAACACAACATGTCAGTCATCTAGAGGACATAGAACACAACATGTCAGTCATCTAGAGGACATAGAACACAACATGTCAGTCATCTAGAGGACATAGAACACAACATGTCAGTCATCTAGAGGACATAGAACACAACATGGACATAGAACACAACATGTCAGTCATCTAGAGGACATAGAACACAACATGTCAATCATCTAGAGGACATAGAACACAACATGTCAATCATCTAGAGGACATAGAACACAACATGTCAGTCATCTAGAGGACATAGAACACAACATGGACATAGAACACAACATGTCAGTCATCTAGAGGACATAGAACACAACATGTCAATCATCTGGTGGACATAGAACACAACATGTCAATCATCTAGAGGACATAGAACACAACATGTCAGTCATCTGGTGGACATAGAACACAACATGTCAATCATCTAGAGGACATAGAACACAACATGTCAGTCATCTGGTGGACATAGAACACAACATGTCAATCATCTAGAGGACATAGAACACAACATGTCAATCATCTAGAGGACATAGAACACAACATATCAGTCATCTGGTGGACATAGAACACAACATGGACATAGAACACAACATGTCAGTCATCTAGAGGACATAGAACACAACATGTCAGTCATCTGGTGGACATAGAACACAACATGTCAGTCATCTGGTGGACATAGAACACAACATGTCAATCATCTGGTGGACATAGAACACAACATGTCAGTCATCTAGAGGACATAGAACACAACATGTCAGTCATCTAGAGGACATAGAACACAACATGTCAGTCATCTAGAGGACATAGAACACAACATGTCAGTCATCTAGAGGACATAGAACACAACATGGACATAGAACACAACATGTCAGTCATCTAGAGGACATAGAACACAACATGTCAATCATCTAGAGGACATAGAACACAACATGTCAATCATCTAGAGGACATAGAACACAACATGTCAGTCATCTAGAGGACATAGAACACAACATGGACATAGAACACAACATGTCAGTCATCTAGAGGACATAGAACACAACATGTCAATCATCTGGTGGACATAGAACACAACATGTCAATCATCTAGAGGACATAGAACACAACATGTCAGTCATCTGGTGGACATAGAACACAACATGTCAATCATCTAGAGGACATAGAACACAACATGTCAGTCATCTGGTGGACATAGAACACAACATGTCAATCATCTAGAGGACATAGAACACAACATGTCAGTCATCTAGAGGACATAGAACACAACATATCAGTCATCTGGTGGACATAGAACACAACATGGACATAGAACACAACATGTCAGTCATCTAGAGGACATAGAACACAACATGTCAGTCATCTGGTGGACATAGAACACAACATGTCAGTCATCTGGTGGACATTGAACACAACATGTCAATCATCTGGTGGACATAGAACACAACATGTCAGTCATCTAGAGGACATAGAACACAACATGTCAGTCATCTGGTGGACATAGAACACAACATGTCAGTCATCTGGAGGACATAGAACACAACATGGACATCATCTAGAGGACATAGAACACAACATGTCAGTCATATAGGGGACATAGAACACAACATGTCAGTCATATAGCGCCGATTCAGACTGAGGAAATCTGTTCCTTTTTTACTCCTGTTGATTGAAACACTTCTCAGTAGTTGGTATTCAGACTTACCGTATGCAGGTGCTTAACGGGCTTTGCAGGCATGGTTCCCTTGCACGCACTGAATAAATTGAATTAAACCGCTGAAAACCCTCCCAGTTGCTGGCCAACATACTTCCTCGTAGAGTTTTCATTCAATGGGGGTTTCAGTACTTTTATCTAAAGCCGACCTTTTAAATATAATGTATCTTTAATTAGAATTTTCTCTACAGACTCACTAGAATATACACCTCCTTCGGAAAGTATTCAGACCCCTTGACTTATTCTAAAATGGATTAAATTTAAAAAATCCTCCATAATCTACACACAATACCCCATAATGACAAAGCGAAAACAGTTTTTTTGACATTTTTGCAAATGTATTAAACATAAAAATCAGAATTACCTTATTTACATATTTACACAGCATATATATATATATATATACACATTACATATTACAATAGCCAGCCAAGACAGTCAAAACCAAACCAAAGCCTCACCATTTTCCCGATCATCATGACGTAGGGTCCCAGGTACTTGTTGACCCCGAAGATGTCGAGCACCCTGATGTACCAGAAGATAATATCCACGCAGTAGATGACCCGTCCGATGCCCAACAGGGGCTCGTTCTGCAGCCTCAGCATCAGGCCCAGGAGGAAGGTAAAGATGGCCGCCGCGTCTGTGATGTTCCAGTACTCTTCGGCCCAAACGTTGATCTTCTGCTTCAACTTTCCCGGCTCTGACATCAGGATCTGTATTGGGCAGTAACAGCAGGGACGGACTGGGATCAGGACTGAGAAATCAGGGCATTTTTCCCCTGGAGGCCCCCACACCGGTCCTTTTTCCCCTGGAGGCCCCCACACCGGTCCTTTTCCCCTGGAGGCCCCCACACCGGTCCTTTTTCCCCTGGAGGCCCCCACACCGGTCCTTTTTTCCCTGGAGGCCCCCACACCGGTCCTTTTTCCCCTGGAGGCCCCCACACCGGTCCTTTTCCCCTGGAGGCCCCCACACCGGTCCTTTTCCCCTGGAGGCCCCCACACCGGTCCTTTTCCCCTGGAGGCCCCCACACCGGTCCTTTTCCCCTGGAGGCCCCCACACCGGTCCTTTTCCCCTGGAGGCCCCCACACCGGTCCTTTTCCCCTGGAGGCCCCCACACCGGTCCTTTTCCCCTGGAGGCCCCCACACCGGTCCTTTTTCCCCTGGAGGCCCCCACACCGGTCCTTTTTTCCCTGGAGGCCCCCACACCGGTCCTTTTTCCCCTGGAGGCCCCCACACCGGTCCTTTTCCCCTGGAGGCCCCCACACCGGTCCTTTTCCCCTGGAGGCCCCCACACCGGTCCTTTTCCCCTGGAGGCCCCCACACCGGTCCTTTTCCCCTGGAGGCCCCCACACCGGTCCTTTTCCCCTGGAGGCCCCCACACCGGTCCTTTTCCCCTGGAGGCCCCCACACCGGTCCTTTTTTAACTTGAGGACCCAACATACTGTACATTTTCTTGAATTGTTCCAGACATTCTCTTTCTAATTTTCTCCAGTCACAGGGTGATGATGTGAGACGTTACCTGTCTGACTGTGATGGTGTGAGACGTTACCTGTCTGACTGTGATGGTGTGAGACGTTACCTGTCTGACTGTGATGGTGTGAGACATCACCTGTCTGACTGTGATGGTGTGAGACGTTACCTGTCTGACTGTGACGGTGTGAGACGTTACCTGTCTGACTGTGATGATGTGAGACGTTACCTGTCTGAGACGTTACCTGTCTGACTGTGACGATGTGAGACGTTACCTGTCTGACTGTGATGATGTGAGACGTTACCTGTCTGATTGTGATGATGTGAGACGTTACCTGTCTGAGACGTTACCTGTCTAACTGTGATGATGTGAGACGTTACCTGTCTGACTGTGATGATGTGAGACGTTACCTGTCTGATTGTGATGATGTGAGACGTTACCTGTCTGAGACGTTACCTGTCTGACTGTGACGATGTGAGACGTTACCTGTCTGACTGTGACGATGTGAGACGTTACCTGTCTGACTGTGATGATGTGAGACGTTACCTGTCTGACTGTGGTTATGTGAGACATCACCTGTCTTACTGTGACGATGTGAGACGTTACCTGTCTGACTGTGATGATGTGAGACGTTACCTGTCTGATTGTGATGATGTGAGACGTTACCTGTCTGACTGTGATGATGTGAGACGTTACCTGTCTAACTGTGATGATGTGAGACATCACCTGTCTTACTGTGACGATGTGAGATGTTACCTGTCTGACTGTGGTTATGTGAGACATCACCTGTCTTACTGTGACGATGTGAGACGTTACCTGTCTGATTGTGATGATGTGAGACGTTACCTGTCTGATTGTGATGATGTGAGACGTTACCTGTCTGACTGTGATGATGTGAGACGTTACCTGTCTGACTGTGACGATGTGAGACGTTACCTGTCTGACTGTGGTTATGTGAGACATCACCTGTCTTACTGTGACGATGTGAGACGTTACCTGTCTGACTGTGATGATGTGAGACGTTACCTGTCTGATTGTGATGATGTGAGACGTTACCTGTCTGAGACGTTACCTGTCTAACTGTGATGATGTGAGACGTTACCTGTCTGACTGTGATGATGTGAGACGTTACCTGTCTGATTGTGATGATGTGAGACGTTACCTGTCTGAGACGTTACCTGTCTGACTGTGACGATGTGAGACGTTACCTGTCTGACTGTGACGATGTGAGACGTTACCTGTCTGACTGTGATGATGTGAGACGTTACCTGTCTGACTGTGGTTATGTGAGACATCACCTGTCTTACTGTGACGATGTGAGACGTTACCTGTCTGACTGTGATGATGTGAGACGTTACCTGTCTGATTGTGATGATGTGAGACGTTACCTGTCTGACTGTGATGATGTGAGACGTTACCTGTCTAACTGTGATGATGTGAGACATCACCTGTCTTACTGTGACGATGTGAGATGTTACCTGTCTGACTGTGGTTATGTGAGACATCACCTGTCTTACTGTGACGATGTGAGACGTTACCTGTCTGATTGTGATGATGTGAGACGTTACCTGTCTGAGACGTTACCTGTCTGAGACGTTACCTGTCTGATTGTGACGATGTGAGACGTTACCTGTCTGACTGTGACGACGCGAGAGACGTTACCTGTCTGACTTTCTCCATTCCCAGAGTGATGATGTAAGAGATGACGATCCACTCCTGCAGGGACGGCCAACGTTCCATCTTGACCAGGATGATGTAGTTGTACAGACACAGGTAGGCCAGGTAGGAGATCTGAGGAGACAATGAAAACAGCTCCGAGCTTTTAGGAGAACATGGACACAAGACCAGAGGTGGGGGCAGCAGTGGCGTTTTTAGGAGAACATGGACACAAGACCAGAGGTGGGGGCAGCAGTGGCGTTTTTAGGAGAACATGGACACAAGACCAGAGGTGGGGGCAGCAGTGGCGTTTTTAGGAGAACATGTACACAAGACCAGAGGTGGGGGCAGCAGTGGCGTATTTTAGGAGAACATGGACACAAGACCAGAGGTGGGGGCAGCAGTGGCGTATTTTAGGAGAACATGGACACAAGACCAGAGGTGGGGGCAGCAGTGGCGTTTTTAGGACAACATGGACACAAGACCAGAGGTGGGGGCAGCAGTGGCGTATTTTAGGTCACAAGACAAAGTGCTGTCGATCAATAATCACACATCTTTATATCACCTTTAGCTGATATCATATTATTATTATAATAAATAGTATTTTATTATCTGTGGATAAGGTCTATTTGTCACCTCTGTGCTGATAGTCATTTCAAAACAATAAAATCAAGGTTTCACAAAAGTACATTTCAAAGTGTGTGGTGTTGAGAAATGCTTCCTAAATCACATTTCTTTTTTTTTAGTTGTATTAAAACCTCTTGGAATTAGGGGGCGCCATTTCCACTTTGGGAAAAAATCGTGCCCAAATTAAACAGCCTCGTACTCTGTTCTAGATCATACGATATGCATATTATTATTACTATTGGATAGAAAACACTCTGAAGTTTCTAAAACTGTTTGAATTATATCTGTGAGTAAAAGAGAACTCATTTGGCAGCAAACTTCCAAACAGGAAGTGAAAATTCTGAAAATGGGTCTCTGTGTAAGGCCTTGCCTATTCAATTGCCTTTTATTTATGGATCTGTATGCACTTCATACGCCTTCCACTAGATGTCAACAGGCAGTAGAATTTTGAATGGGGTGTCTAGCTTGATGTGAGACCGAATGAGAGCTTTTGGAGTGACAGGTCCACCATATTGGCAGTATTTTGCTGCGCACCAGAGAGCACCGTATTGTTTTCTGCAATGCGTTAGGTAGACACAACGAAATGCTCCGTCTTGGACGTTATTGGATACATATGAGAAAAACATCATTAAAGATAGATTTTCAACTGAGTTTGACCAGTTTATTCGACGTTTATTATGACTTTTGGAATTTTTCTTTCCATGCACCAAGAGTTCATGGACATGTGCGCTCCACCATGCTAGCCAAAGTTGCTAATTCGACAGAAGAAATGGACATTCTAAAACAAAACAACGATTTATTGTGGAACTAGGACTCCTTGCACTACATTCTGATGGAAGATCATCAAAGGTAAGAGAATATTTATGATGTTATTTCGTATTTTTGTGGAATATGTTGGCTCCAACATGGCGGAGAATGGCTGGGCGCTGTCTCAGACTATTGCATGCTGTACTTTGTACTAAAGTTATTTAAAAAAAAAAATCTAACACAGCGGTTGCATTAAGAACCAGTGTATCTTTCATTTGCTGTACAACATGTATTTTTTAGCAAAGTTTATGATGAGTTTTTTGGTTAGATTACGTGACTGTCCAAAATTTCTCCGGACAATTTGGTGCATTTTGGCGCCATATTCACAATGTAAAACCAGGATTTGTAGCTATAAATATGCACATTTTCGAACAAAACATAAATGTATTGTATAACATGATGTTATAAGACTGTCATCTGATGAAGTTGTTCAAAGGTTAGTGATTAATTTTATCTCTATTTGTGGGTTTTGAGAAAGCTACCTTTGCGGTGGAAAAATGGCGGTGTGTTTTTGGATATTGTGGTGAGCTAACATAAATATATGTTGTGTTTTCGCTGTAAAACACTTAAAAAATCGGAAATATTGGTTGGATTCAGAAGATGTTTATCTTTCATTTGCTGTACAACATGTATTTTTCATAAATGTTTTATGATGAGTATTTATGTATTTCACGCTGCTCTCTGTAATTATTCTGGCTGTTTTGGTGCTATTTGTGACGATGGCTGCAATGTAAAACTACGATTTATACCTATAAATATGCACATTTTTGAACAAAACATAAATGTATTGTATAACATGATGTTATAAGACTGTCATCTGATGAAGTTGTTCAAAGGTTAGTGATTAATTTTATCTCTATTTGTGGGTTTTGTGAAAGCTATGTTTGCGGTGAAAAAATGGCGTTGTGTGTTTGGCTATTGTGGTGAGCTAACATAAATATATATTGTGTTTTCGCTGTAAAACATTTTAAAAATCGGAAATGTTGGCTGGATTCACAAGATGTTTATCTTTCATTTGCTGTATTGGACTTGTGATTTCATGAAATTATATTATATGATATCCCTGTGGCGCTAGGCTAGGCTATGCTAGTCAGCTTTTTTGATGAGGATAATCCCGGATCCGGGAGGGGGGGTCCGTAGAGGTTTTAAAAGTCTACTTGCAGTGTTGAACCAGAATTTGGTGAAAGGAGCGTTGTAGAATTCATAGATCTTCTTTCCGATTGGAACTCTTCTCTTTTTTACGGCGGTTTCTTCTTCATCCCCCTTTCTGGACACCGCATCAGCGTTCACTTCCTGAAAGCATGGTCGATAGAAACAACTGTCATGAATTTACATACAGGACTTACAGTACATCTGAATGTAGTATTAAATGTAAAATAGTATTAAGTATTATTAAAAAAACAGATAAACCAAGCAAGCAACCAATCCACTGATGACCGACCGACCGACCAATCAATCAATCAATCAATCAACCAATCAGATGCTTGATTGTCAGCGTTCACCTTGCTGGATTTATTGTCATGGTCTTTGTCCTTGGCTTCTTCGTTCTCCGCTGGGGCTTGATATGTCACTTCCTCCCCGAGTCGAAAATCCATGAGGAGAATCGAAGGTGGGAAAATTATGCCAAATATCACCTGTGGGTCACAGAGATGAGAAGAAGGATCACAGAGATGAGAAGAAGGATCACAGAGATGAGAAGAAGGGTCACAGAGATGAGAAGAAGGATCACAGAGATGAGAAGAAGGGTCACAGAGATGAGAAGTGGGTCACAGAGATGAGAAGAAGGATCACAGAGATGAGAAGAAGGATCACAGAGATGAGAAGAAGGATCACAGAGATGAGAAGAAGGGTCACAGAGATGAGAAGAAGGGTCACAGAGATGAGAAGAAGGATCACAGAGATGAGAAGAAGGGTCACAGAGATGAGGTGGGTCACAGAGATGAGAAGAAGGGTCACAGAGATGAGAAGAAGGATCACAGAGATGAGAAGAAGGGTCACAGAGATGAGAAGAAGGATCACAGAGATGAGAAGAAGGGTCACAGAGATGAGGTGGGTCACAGAGATGAGAAGAAGGATCACAGAGATGGGAAGTGGGTCACAGAGATGAGAAGAAGGATCACAGAGATGAGAAGAAGGGTCACAGAGATGAGAAGACGGGTCACAGAGATGAGAAGAAGGATCACAGAGATGAGAAGAAGGATCACAGAGATGAGAAGAAGGGTCACAGAGATGAGAAGAAGGGTCACAGAGATGAGGTGGGTCACAGAGATGAGAAGAAGGGTCACAGAGATGAGAAGTGGGTCACAGAGATGAGAAGAAGGATCACAGAGATGAGAAGAAGGGTCACAGAGATGAGAAGAAGGATCACAGAGATGAGAAGAAGGATCACAGAGATGAGAAGAAGGATCACAGAGATGAGAAGAAGGGTCACAGAGATAAGAAGAAGGGTCACAGAGATGAGAAGAAGGATCACAGAGATGAGAAGAAGGGTCACAGAGATGAGAAGAAGGGTCACAGAGATGAGAAGAAGGGTCACAGAGATGAGAAGAAGGATCACAGAGATGAGAAGAAGGGTCACAGAGATGAGGTGGGTCACAGAGATGAGACGAAGGGTCACAGAGATGAGAAGAAGGATCACAGAGATGAGAAGAAGGGTCACAGAGATGAGAAGAAGGGTCACAGAGATGAGAAGAAGGATCACAGAGATGAGAAGAAGGGTCACAGAGATGAGGTGGGTCACAGAGATGAGAAGAAGGGTCACAGAGATGAGAAGAAGGATCACAGAGATGAGAAGAAGGATCACAGAGATGAGAAGTGGGTCACAGAGATGAGAAGAAGGATCACAGAGATGAGAAGAAGGGTCACAGAGATGAGAAGTGGGTCACAGAGATGAGAAGAAGGGTTACAGAGATGAGAAGTGGGTCACAGAGATGAGGTGGGTCACAGAGATGAGAAGAAGGATCACAGAGATGAGAAGAAGGATCACAGAGATGAGAAGAAGGATCACAGAGATGAGAAGAAGGATCACAGAGATGAGAAGAAGGATCACAGAGATGAGAAGATGGATCACAGAGATGAGAAGAAGGGTCACAGAGATGAGAAGAGGGATCACAGAGATGAGAAGAAGGGTCACAGAGATGAGAAGAAGGGTCACAGAGATGAGAAGAAGGATCACAGAGATGAGAAGTGGATCACAGAGATGAGAAGTGGGTCACAGAGATGAGAAGAAGGGTTACAGAGATGAGAAGAGGATTACAGAGATGAGAAGAAGGATCACAGAGATGAGAAGAAGGATCACAGAGATGAGAAGAAGGATCACAGAGATGAGAAGAAGGATCACAGAGATGATAAGTGGGTCACAGAGATGAGAAGAAGGATCACAGAGATGAGAAGAAGGGTCACAGAGATGAGAAGTGGGTCACAGAGATGAGAAGAAGGGTCACAGAGATGAGAAGAAGGGTCACAGAGATGAGAAGAAGGGTCACAGAGATGAGAAGAAGGGTCACAGAGATGAGAAGAAGGGTCACAGAGATGAGAAGTGGGTCACAGAGATGAGAAGAAGGATCACAGAGATGAGAAGAAGGGTCACAGAGATGAGAAGAAGGGTCACAGAGATGAGAAGAAGGATCACAGAGATGAGAAGAAGGGTCACAGAGATGAGGTGGGTCACAGAGATGAGAAGAAGGGTCACAGAGATGAGAAGAAGGATCACAGAGATGAGAAGTGGGTCACAGAGATGAGAAGAAGGGTTACAGAGATGAGAAGAGGATTACAGAGATGAGAAGAAGGATCACAGAGATGAGAAGAAGGATCACAGAGATGAGAAGAAGGATCACAGAGATGAGAAGAAGGATCACAGAGATGATAAGTGGGTCACAGAGATGAGAAGAAGGATCACAGAGATGAGAAGAAGGGTCACAGAGATGAGAAGTGGGTCACAGAGATGAGAAGAAGGGTCACAGAGATGAGAAGAAGGGTCACAGAGATGAGAAGAAGGGTCACAGAGAAGAGAAGAAGGGTCACAGAGATGAGAAGAAGGGTCACAGAGATGAGAAGTGGGTCACAGAGATGAGAAGAAGGATCACAGAGATGAGAAGAAGGGTCACAGAGATGAGAAGAAGGGTCACAGAGATGAGAAGAAGGATCACAGAGATGAGAAGAAGGGTCACAGAGATGAGGTGGGTCACAGAGATGAGAAGAAGGGTCACAGAGATGAGAAGAAGGATCACAGAGATGAGAAGAAGGGTCACAGAGATGAGGTGGGTCACAGAGATGAGACGAAGGGTCACAGAGATGAGAAGAAGGATCACAGAGATGAGAAGAAGGGTCACAGAGATGAGAAGAAGGGTCACAGAGATGAGAAGAAGGATCACAGAGATGAGAAGAAGGGTCACAGAGATGAGGTGGGTCACAGAGATGAGAAGAAGGGTCACAGAGATGAGAAGAAGGATCACAGAGATGAGAAGAAGGATCACAGAGATGAGAAGTGGGTCACAGAGATGAGAAGAAGGATCACAGAGATGAGAAGAAGGGTCACAGAGATGAGAAGTGGGTCACAGAGATGAGAAGAAGGGTTACAGAGATGAGAAGTGGGTCACAGAGATGAGGTGGGTCACAGAGATGAGAAGAAGGATCACAGAGATGAGAAGAAGGATCACAGAGATGAGAAGAAGGATCACAGAGATGAGAAGAAGGATCACAGAGATGAGAAGAAGGATCACAGAGATGAGAAGATGGATCACAGAGATGAGAAGAAGGGTCACAGAGATGAGAAGAGGGATCACAGAGATGAGAAGAAGGGTCACAGAGATGAGAAGAAGGGTCACAGAGATGAGAAGAAGGATCACAGAGATGAGAAGTGGATCACAGAGATGAGAAGTGGGTCACAGAGATGAGAAGAAGGGTTACAGAGATGAGAAGAGGATTACAGAGATGAGAAGAAGGATCACAGAGATGAGAAGAAGGATCACAGAGATGAGAAGAAGGATCACAGAGATGAGAAGAAGGATCACAGAGATGATAAGTGGGTCACAGAGATGAGAAGAAGGATCACAGAGATGAGAAGAAGGGTCACAGAGATGAGAAGTGGGTCACAGAGATGAGAAGAAGGGTCACAGAGATGAGAAGAAGGGTCACAGAGATGAGAAGAAGGGTCACAGAGATGAGAAGAAGGGTCACAGAGATGAGAAGTGGGTCACAGAGATGAGAAGAAGGATCACAGAGATGAGAAGAAGGGTCACAGAGATGAGAAGAAGGGTCACAGAGATGAGAAGAAGGATCACAGAGATGAGAAGAAGGGTCACAGAGATGAGGTGGGTCACAGAGATGAGAAGAAGGGTCACAGAGATGAGAAGAAGGATCACAGAGATGAGAAGTGGGTCACAGAGATGAGAAGAAGGGTTACAGAGATGAGAAGAGGATTACAGAGATGAGAAGAAGGATCACAGAGATGAGAAGAAGGATCACAGAGATGAGAAGAAGGATCACAGAGATGAGAAGAAGGATCACAGAGATGATAAGTGGGTCACAGAGATGAGAAGAAGGATCACAGAGATGAGAAGAAGGGTCACAGAGATGAGAAGTGGGTCACAGAGATGAGAAGAAGGGTCACAGAGATGAGAAGAAGGGTCACAGAGATGAGAAGAAGGGTCACAGAGAAGAGAAGAAGGGTCACAGAGATGAGAAGAAGGGTCACAGAGATGAGAAGTGGGTCACAGAGATGAGAAGAAGGATCACAGAGATGAGAAGAAGGGTCACAGAGATGAGAAGAAGGGTCACAGAGATGAGAAGAAGGATCACAGAGATGAGAAGAAGGGTCACAGAGATGAGGTGGGTCACAGAGATGAGAAGAAGGGTCACAGAGATGAGAAGAAGGATCACAGAGATGAGAAGAAGGGTCACAGAGATGAGAAGAAGGATCACAGAGATGAGAAGAAGGGTCACAGAGATGAGGTGGGTCACAGAGATGAGAAGAAGGATCACAGAGATGGGAAGTGGGTCACAGAGATGAGAAGAAGGATCACAGAGATGAGAAGAAGGGTCACAGAGATGAGAAGAAGGGTCACAGAGATGAGAAGAAGGATCACAGAGATGAGAAGAAGGATCACAGAGATGAGAAGAAGGGTCACAGAGATGAGAAGAAGGGTCACAGAGATGAGGTGGGTCACAGAGATGAGAAGAAGGGTCACAGAGATGAGAAGTGGGTCACAGAGATGAGAAGAAGGATCACAGAGATGAGAAGAAGGGTCACAGAGATGAGAAGAAGGGTCACAGAGATGAGAAGAAGGATCACAGAGATGAGAAGAAGGGTCACAGAGATGAGAAGAAGGATCACAGAGATGAGAAGTGGATCACAGAGATGAGAAGTGGGTCACAGAGATGAGAAGAAGGGTTACAGAGATGAGAAGAGGATTACAGAGATGAGAAGAAGGATCACAGAGATGAGAAGAAGGATCACAGAGATGAGAAGAAGGATCACAGAGATGAGAAGAAGGATCACAGAGATGATAAGTGGGTCACAGAGATGAGAAGAAGGATCACAGAGATGAGAAGAAGGGTCACAGAGATGAGAAGTGGGTCACAGAGATGAGAAGAAGGGTCACAGAGATGAGAAGAAGGGTCACAGAGATGAGAAGAAGGGTCACAGAGATGAGAAGAAGGGTCACAGAGATGAGAAGAAGGGTCACAGAGATGAGAAGTGGGTCACAGAGATGAGAAGAAGGATCACAGAGATGAGAAGAAGGGTCACAGAGATGAGAAGAA
Source organism: Salvelinus namaycush (assembly GCF_016432855.1). Lineage (NCBI taxonomy): Eukaryota > Metazoa > Chordata > Actinopteri > Salmoniformes > Salmonidae > Salvelinus > Salvelinus namaycush. Next base: position 13,478 of record NW_024059950.1, on the reverse strand, counting down.
GGGTCACAGAGATGAGAAGAAGGGTCACAGAGATGAGAAGAAGGATCACAGAGATGAGAAGAAGGGTCACAGAGATGAGAAGAAGGGTCACAGAGATGAGAAGAAGGATCACAGAGATGAGAAGAAGGGTCACAGAGATGAGAAGAAGGGTCACAGAGATGAGAAGAAGGATCACAGAGATGAGAAGAAGGGTCACAGAGATGAGGTGGGTCACAGAGATGAGAAGAAGGGTCACAGAGATGAGAAGAAGGATCACAGAGATGAGAAGAAGGGTCACAGAGATGAGAAGAAGGATCACAGAGATGAGAAGAAGGGTCACAGAGATGAGAAGAAGGGTCACAGAGATGAGAAGAAGGGTCACAGAGATGAGGTGGGTCACAGAGATGAGAAGAAGGGTCACAGAGATGAGAAGAAGGATCACAGAGATGAGAAGAAGGGTCACAGAGATGAGAAGAAGGGTCACAGAGATGAGAAGAAGGATCACAGAGATGAGAAGAAGGATCACAGAGATGAGAAGAAGGATCACAGAGATGAGAAGAAGGGTCACAGAGATGAGAAGAATGGTCACAGAGATGAGAAGAAGGATCACAGAGATGAGAAGAAGGGTCACAGAGATGAGAAGAAGGGTCACAGAGATGAGAAGAAGGGTCACAGAGATGAGAAGAAGGATCACAGAGATGAGAAGAAGGGTCACAGAGATGAGGTGGGTCACAGAGATGAGACGAAGGGTCACAGAGATGAGAAGAAGGATCACAGAGATGAGAAGAAGGGTCACAGAGATGAGAAGAAGGGTCACAGAGATGAGAAGAAGGATCACAGAGATGAGAAGAAGGGTCACAGAGATGAGGTGGGTCACAGAGATGAGAAGAAGGGTCACAGAGATGAGAAGAAGGATCACAGAGATGAGAAGAAGGATCACAGAGATGAGAAGTGGGTCACAGAGATGAGAAGAAGGATCACAGAGATGAGAAGAAGGGTCACAGAGATGAGAAGTGGGTCACAGAGATGAGAAGAAGGGTCACAGAGATGAGAAGTGGGTCACAGAGATGAGGTGGGTCACAGAGATGAGAAGAAGGATCACAGAGATGAGAAGAAGGATCACAGAGATGAGAAGAAGGATCACAGAGATGAGAAGAAGGATCACAGAGATGAGAAGAAGGATCACAGAGATGAGAAGATGGATCACAGAGATGAGAAGAAGGGTCACAGAGATGAGAAGAGGGATCACAGAGATGAGAAGAAGGGTCACAGAGATGAGAAGAAGGGTCACAGAGATGAGAAGAAGGATCACAGAGATGAGAAGTGGATCACAGAGATGAGAAGTGGGTCACAGAGATGAGAAGAAGGGTTACAGAGATGAGAAGAGGATTACAGAGATGAGAAGAAGGATCACAGAGATGAGAAGAAGGATCACAGAGATGAGAAGAAGGATCACAGAGATGAGAAGAAGGATCACAGAGATGATAAGTGGGTCACAGAGATGAGAAGAAGGGTCACAGAGATGAGAAGAAGGGTCACAGAGATGAGAAGAAGGGTCACAGAGATGAGAAGAAGGATCACAGAGATGAGAAGAAGGATCACAGAGATGATAAGTGGGTCACAGAGATGAGAAGAAGGATCACAGAGATGAGAAGAAGGATCACAGAGATGAGAAGAAGGGTCACAGAGATGAGAAGAAGGATCACAGAGATGAGAAGAAGGATCACAGAGATGAGAAGAAGGGTCACAGAGATGAGAAGAAGGATCACAGAGATGAGAAGAAGGGTCACAGAGATGAGAAGAAGGATCACAGAGATGAGAAGAAGGGTCACAGAGATGAGGTGGGTCACAGAGATGAGAAGAAGGATCACAGAGATGGGAAGTGGGTCACAGAGATGAGAAGAAGGATCACAGAGATGAGAAGAAGGGTCACAGAGATGAGAAGAAGGGTCACAGAGATGAGAAGAAGGATCACAGAGATGAGAAGAAGGATCACAGAGATGAGAAGAAGGGTCACAGAGATGAGAAGAAGGGTCACAGAGATGAGGTGGGTCACAGAGATGAGAAGAAGGGTCACAGAGATGAGAAGTGGGTCACAGAGATGAGAAGAAGGATCACAGAGATGAGAAGAAGGGTCACAGAGATGAGAAGAAGGGTCACAGAGATGAGAAGAAGGATCACAGAGATGAGAAGAAGGGTCACAGAGATGAGAAGAAGGATCACAGAGATGAGAAGTGGATCACAGAGATGAGAAGTGGGTCACAGAGATGAGAAGAAGGGTTACAGAGATGAGAAGAGGATTACAGAGATGAGAAGAAGGATCACAGAGATGAGAAGAAGGATCACAGAGATGAGAAGAAGGATCACAGAGATGAGAAGAAGGATCACAGAGATGATAAGTGGGTCACAGAGATGAGAAGAAGGATCACAGAGATGAGAAGAAGGGTCACAGAGATGAGAAGTGGGTCACAGAGATGAGAAGAAGGGTCACAGAGATGAGAAGAAGGGTCACAGAGATGAGAAGAAGGGTCACAGAGATGAGAAGAAGGGTCACAGAGATGAGAAGAAGGGTCACAGAGATGAGAAGTGGGTCACAGAGATGAGAAGAAGGATCACAGAGATGAGAAGAAGGGTCACAGAGATGAGAAGAAGGGTCACAGAGATGAGAAGAAGGGTCACAGAGATGAGAAGAAGGATCACAGAGATGAGAAGAAGGGTCACAGAGATGAGAAGAAGGGTCACAGAGATGAGAAGAAGGATCACAGAGATGAGAAGAAGGGTCACAGAGATGAGAAGAAGGGTCACAGAGATGAGAAGAAGGATCACAGAGATGAGAAGAAGGGTCACAGAGATGAGGTGGGTCACAGAGATGAGAAGAAGGGTCACAGAGATGAGAAGAAGGATCACAGAGATGAGAAGAAGGGTCACAGAGATGAGAAGAAGGATCACAGAGATGAGAAGAAGGGTCACAGAGATGAGAAGAAGGGTCACAGAGATGAGAAGAAGGGTCACAGAGATGAGGTGGGTCACAGAGATGAGAAGAAGGGTCACAGAGATGAGAAGAAGGATCACAGAGATGAGAAGAAGGGTCACAGAGATGAGAAGAAGGGTCACAGAGATGAGAAGAAGGATCACAGAGATGAGAAGAAGGATCACAGAGATGAGAAGAAGGATCACAGAGATGAGAAGAAGGGTCACAGAGATGAGAAGAAGGGTCACAGAGATGAGAAGAAGGATCACAGAGATGAGAAGAAGGGTCACAGAGATGAGAAGAAGGGTCACAGAGATGAGAAGAAGGGTCACAGAGATGAGAAGAAGGATCACAGAGATGAGAAGAAGGGTCACAGAGATGAGGTGGGTCACAGAGATGAGACGAAGGGTCACAGAGATGAGAAGAAGGATCACAGAGATGAGAAGAAGGGTCACAGAGATGAGAAGAAGGGTCACAGAGATGAGAAGAAGGATCACAGAGATGAGAAGAAGGGTCACAGAGATGAGGTGGGTCACAGAGATGAGAAGAAGGGTCACAGAGATGAGAAGAAGGATCACAGAGATGAGAAGAAGGATCACAGAGATGAGAAGTGGGTCACAGAGATGAGAAGAAGGATCACAGAGATGAGAAGAAGGGTCACAGAGATGAGAAGTGGGTCACAGAGATGAGAAGAAGGGTCACAGAGATGAGAAGTGGGTCACAGAGATGAGGTGGGTCACAGAGATGAGAAGAAGGATCACAGAGATGAGAAGAAGGATCACAGAGATGAGAAGAAGGATCACAGAGATGAGAAGAAGGATCACAGAGATGAGAAGAAGGATCACAGAGATGAGAAGATGGATCACAGAGATGAGAAGAAGGGTCACAGAGATGAGAAGAGGGATCACAGAGATGAGAAGAAGGGTCACAGAGATGAGAAGAAGGGTCACAGAGATGAGAAGAAGGATCACAGAGATGAGAAGTGGATCACAGAGATGAGAAGTGGGTCACAGAGATGAGAAGAAGGGTTACAGAGATGAGAAGAGGATTACAGAGATGAGAAGAAGGATCACAGAGATGAGAAGAAGGATCACAGAGATGAGAAGAAGGATCACAGAGATGAGAAGAAGGATCACAGAGATGATAAGTGGGTCACAGAGATGAGAAGAAGGGTCACAGAGATGAGAAGAAGGGTCACAGAGATGAGAAGAAGGGTCACAGAGATGAGAAGAAGGATCACAGAGATGAGAAGAAGGATCACAGAGATGATAAGTGGGTCACAGAGATGAGAAGAAGGATCACAGAGATGAGAAGAAGGATCACAGAGATGAGAAGAAGGATCACAGAGATGAGAAGAAGGATCACAGAGATGAGAAGAAGGATCACAGAGATGAGAAGAAGGGTCACAGAGATGAGAAGAAGGGTCACAGAGATGAGGTGGGTCACAGAGATGAGAATACCATTTTATTTGATTCCAGGTTCAATGTTTGACATGACTGAGTTAGCTGAAGTTAGCTAGCTAACGTTAGCTAGCAAGTGACAAGAACGTTATCCAGCCTGCATAGCAACCATTTTGTTTAGATTGGACGATCAGTCCTTTTGCATAGCAACTGTGCAAAAATAATTAAGACTTGTAGCAACATGAACAAAATAACTAACAACCAGTTAGAATCAAGAAATTTTATGAATTGACTTATCTAAATATTTTTGGGGGGGATATATATAATTCATTGTTGTTTTAGTATGTTGGTAACAGTTTTATAAAAGCAATAAGGCACGGTGAGGCAGTGCTGTATCATGAATACAGTCACAGGTAAATGGGTTGATTGGCTCTCTGCTATCGCTTGGCCGTGTTCAGGACTTTAACCCACCTTGACGCCGTTCCTCTTGCCCATTCTCAGACATCCCATCCACATATCAGTAAGCAGCATCTGACTGCAGGTGTGAGCGATGAAGTCTCGGTGCTTGGCGGCTACCGCCAGCTTCAGGCAGGTGGAGTCGCTCCAGTTCTTCAGCTGATAGGTCAGCAGTTTCATGGCCACCTGCTCATCGTGCTTATAGGACTGGTCTAGGAGCTCGTAGGCCAGCTGGCCAAACTCTCTGAGGAGGGGAGACGGGAGACGTTGATGGTCAGTTTTCATCTAGGTGTCAAATCACTGTTTATTTTCAGTGCATTTAACAAAAGCCTCAATACACTACAGAAAAACAGAGTGAGAAAAACAACGAGACAGAAATCTACAACCGAGAAGCAGCAGACATCCAGAACAATGATGCAGTAATGGGTTGGACCAGAACAATGATACACTAACGGGTTGGACCAGAACAATGATACACTAACGGGTTGGACCAGAACAATGATACACTAATGGGATGGACCAGAACAATGATACAGTAATGGGTTGGACCAGAACAATGATACAGTAATGGGATGGACCAGAACAATGATACAGTAATGGGTTGGACCAGAACAATAATACACTAACGGGTTGGACCAGAACACTGATACAGTAATGGGTTGGACCAGAACAATGATACACTAACGGGTTGGACCAGAACACTGATACACTAATGGGATGGACCAGAACAATGATACAGTAATGGGTTGGACCAGAACAATGATACAGTAATGGGATGGACCAGAACAATGATACAGTAACGGGTTGGACCAGAACAATGATACACTAATGGGTTGGACCAGAACAATGATACAGTAATGGGTTGGACCAGAACAATGATACAGTAATGGGTTGGACCAGAACAATGATGCAGTAATGGGTTGGACCAGAACAATGATACAGTAATGGGTTGGACCAGAACAATGATACAGTAATGGGTTGGACCAGAACAATGATGCAGTAATGGGTTGGACCAGAACAATGATACAGTAATGGGTTGGACCAGAACAATGATACAGTAATGGGTTGGACCAGAACAATGATACAGTAATGGGTTGGACCAGAACAATGATACAGTAATGGGTTGGACCAGGACAATGATACAGTAATGGGTTGGACTAGGACTTAGTTTCCGAGAGTTGAATTGTGAACAGAAAAGCCAGCATCCTAAAGCACTATTCCAAGTTTGGGGTCAATTCCGTTTACAATTCCAATTTTCTTATTTGGAATTTGAGTTTGCTTCCTGAATTTCCTCACTAACTTGACCCCAACACTGTTAGATTGACACCTTCCTGCTAGCTAGCCACTCACTAACTTGACCCCAACACTGTTAGATTTAAACCTTCCTGCTAGCTAGCCCCTCACTAACTTGACCCCAACACTGTTAGATTGATACCTTCCTGCTAGCTAGCCCCTCACTAACTTGACCCCAACACTGTTAGATTTAAACCTCCCTGCTAGCTAGCCCCTCACTAACTTGACCCCAACACTGTTAAATTGAAACCTTTCTGCTAGCTAGCCCCTCACTAACTTGACCCCAACACTGTTTAATTTAAACCTTTCTGCTAACTAGCCCCTCACTAACTTGACCCCAACACTGTTTAATTTAAACCTTCCTGCTAGCTAGCCCCTCACTAACTTGACCCCAACACTGTTTAATTTAAACCTTCCTGCTAGCTAGCCCCTCACTAACTTGACCCCAACACTGTTAGATTGAAACCTTTCTGCTAGCTAGCCCCTCACTAACTTGACCCCAACACTGTTAGATTGACACCTTCCTGCTAGCTAGCCCCTCACTAACTTGACCCCAACACTGTTAGATTGACACCTTCCTGCTAGCTAGCCCCTCACTAACTTGACCCCAACACTGTTAGATTGACACCTTCCTGCTAGCTAGCCCCTCACTAACTTGACCCAACACTGTTAGATTTAAACCTTTCTGCTAGCTAGCCCCTCACTAACTTGACCCCAACACTGTTAGATTGAAACCTTTCTGCTAGCTAGCCCCTCACTAACTTGACCCCAACACTGTTAGATTGACACCTTCCTGCTAGCTAGCCCCTCACTAACTTGACCCCAACACTGTTAGATTGAAACCTTTCTGCTAGCTAGCCCCTCACTAACTTGACCCCCACACTGTTAGATTGACACCTTCCTGCTAGCTAGCCCCTCACTAACTTGACCCCAACATTGTTAGATTTAAACCTTCCTGCTAGCTAGCCCCTCACTAACTTGACCCCAACACTGTTAGATTGACACCTTCCTGCTAGCTAGCCCCTCACTAACTTGACCCCAACACTGTTTAATTTAAACCTTTCTGCTAGCTAGCCCCTCACTAACTTGACCCCAACACTGTTTAATTTAAACCTTTCTGCTAGCTAGCCCCTCACTAACTTGACCCCAACACTGTTAGATTGACACCTTCCTGCTAGCTAGCCCCTCACTAACTTGACCCCAACACTGTTAGATTTAAACCTTCCTGCTAGCTAGCCCCTCACTAACTTGACCCCAACACTGTTAGATTGACACCTTCCTGCTAACTAGCCCCTCACTAACTTGACCCCAACACTGTTTAATTTAAACCTTTCTGCTAGCTAGCCCCTCACTAACTTGACCCCAACACTGTTTAATTTAAACCTTTCTGCTAGCTAGCCCCTCACTAACTTGACCCCAACACTGTTTAATTTAAACCTTTCTGCTAGCTAGCCCCTCACTAACTTGACCCCAACACTGTTAGATTGACACCTTCCTGCTAGCTAGCCCCTCACTAACTTGACCCCAACACTGTTTAATTTAAACCTTCCTGCTAACTAGCCCCTCACTAACTTGACCCCAACACTGTTAGATTGACACCTTCCTGCTAGCTAGCCCCTCACTAACTTGACCCCAACACTGTTAGATTGACACCTTCCTGCTAGCTAGCCCCTCACTAACTTGACCCCAACACTGTTAGATTGACACCTTCCTGCTAGCTAGCCCCTCACTAACTTGACCCCAACACTGTTAGATTGACACCTTCCTGCTAGCTAGCCCCTCACTAACTTGACCCCAACACTGTTAAATTTAAACCTCCCTGCTAGCTAGCCCCTCACTAACTTGACCCCAACACTGTTAGATTGAAACCTTCCTGCTAGCTAGCCCCTCACTAACTTGACCCCAACACTGTTTAATTTAAACCTCCCTGCTAGCTAGCCCCTCACTAACTTGACCCCAACACTGTTAAATTGAAACCTTTCTGCTAGCTAGCCCCTCACTAACTTGACCCCAACACTGTTAGATTGAAACCTTCCTGCTAACTAGCCCCTCACTAACTTGACCCCAACACTGTTAGATTGACACCTTCCTGCTAGCTAGCCCCTCACTAACTTGACCCCAACACTGTTTAATTTAAACCTTCCTGCTAGCTAGCCCCTCACTAACTTGACCCCAACACTGTTAGATTGACACCTTCCTGCTAGCTAGCCCCTCACTAACTTGACCCCAACACTGTTTAATTTAAACCTTCCTGCTAACTAGCCCCTCACTAACTTGGAATTGTTTTCCAGGTCCTGGAAGATGTCGTCCACCAGTTCACTCTGAGACGACTCGTGGGCCATGGCCTTGTACAGCTTACAGGCCACCAGAGCTTTGGCCATGGCCTCTTCCCCCCGCTTCCACAGGAACAGAGCCATCTTCTGGCGCTTCATGAGAACGGCCCATACCATCAGCTCATGGAACGGGTACTGGAAGCGGCAGACCTCTGGGTCGTCCACATCGATGTCGATCTCTTCCTCCTTCTTCTTCTTCTTCCCTTTACTCTTGCCCTTTCCTTGTGGCTCGTCGTCCTGGTATGAATCAGATGGACATTAGAAATATGAAGTATTGGCTGTCGGGCGAATGTTAACTTCACTTCGCTGAAGTCAAATGTTTACTTAGAAATGCATTGATGCCAATGGGAGACTAAGTGGATTCTCCCCTGTATACAGAAAATAATTCAAGTGGTTATTGTATTGGTATGGATGATATTGTAATGAACCAGCAGGGAGCGGGCCTCGAACCCTCGACCTTCTTGCCCGAAGTCCAGCGCGCTATCGACTGTGCCGCAAAAGCACGCTCGTGCGGCAGAGTCCATTTCCGCGCTTATAAACCCAGGGTCGTTACAATATGTAAATATAAAATGGCGCTAAATTGAACAACGGTGCTAAGTGAAAGTGAGAGACTCACCTCCAGTCCTAACATTTTCAAAGCTTTTGGCTATGAAACAAAACAAGGGAGGGGACAGCATTAATTAGCATGATTAACATTAGCATTCTGGTTAGCATTAACATTATTATTATTATTATATTATTATTAAAGTTATTATTACACTGAACAAAAAATATAAATGCAGCACGCAACAATTTCAAAGATTTTACTGAGTTACAGTTCATATAAGGAAATCAGTCGATTGAAATAAATTCATTATTTATTTCAAATAATGTCCTTCTACGTCTGCGTTGCTGTTTGGGGTCTTAGGCTGAGTTTCTGTACAACACTTTGTGACATCGGCGGATGTAAAAAGGGCTTTATAATTACATTTGATTTGATTTGATTCATTAGGCCCTAATCTATGGATGTCACATGACTGGGAATAGAGACAGTCATTGGTCAGTATCTGGTGTGACCGCCATTTGCCTCATGCAGCGAGACACATCTCCTTCGCATAGAGTTGATCAGGCTGTTGATTGTGGCCTGTCAAATGTTGTCCCACTGCTCTTTAATGGCTGTGCGAACTGGAACAAGCTGTCGTATACGTCGATCCAGAGCATCCCAAACATGCTCAGTGTGTAACATGTTTGCTTAGTATGCAGGCAATGGAAGAACTGGGACACTTTCAGCGTCCAGAAATTGTGTACAGATCCTTGTGAATGGGGCAGTGCATTATTATGCTGAAACATCAGGTGATGGCGGCGGATGAATGGCACGACAATGGGCCTCAAGATCTCGTCACGGTATCTCAGTGCATTCAAATTGCCATCAATAAAATTGTATTGCGTTTGTTTTCCGCAGCTTATACCTGCCCCATACCATAACCCCACCGCCACCACGGGGCACTCTGTTCACAACGTTGACATCAGCAAACCGCTTGCCCACACCACGCCATACACGCCATCTGCCATCTGCCCGGTACAGTGGAAACCGGGATTCATCCGTGAAAAGCACACGTCTCCAGCGTGCCAGTGGCTATTGAAGGTGAGCATTTGCCAACTGAAGTCGGTTATGACGCCGAACTGCAGTCAGGTCAAGACCCTGGTGAGGACGACGAGGATGCAGATGAGCTTCCCTGAGATGGTTTCTGACAGTTTTTGCAGAAATCCTTTGGTTGTGCAAATCCACAGTTTCATCAGCTGGTCTCAGACCATCCCACAGGTGAAAAAGCCTGGTCAGGCGTGGATACACGTGGTCTGCAGTTGTGAGGCCGGTTGGACGTACTGCCAATTTCTCTAAAATGACGTTGGAGGCGGCTTATGGTAGAGAAATTAACATTCAATTCTCTGGCAAGACATTCCTGCAGTCTGCATGCCAATTTCACGCTCGCTTAAAACTTGAGACATCTGTAGCATTGTGTTGTGTGACAAAACAGCACATTTTAGAGTGGCCCTTTATTGTCCCCAGCACAAGTTGCACCTGTGTAATGATCATGCTGTTAAATCCGTTTTTTGATATGCCACACCTCTCAGGTGGATGGATTATCTTGGTAAAAGCAGAAATGCTCACTAACAGGTATGTAAACAAATGTATGCACAACATTTATTAAGATAAATAAGGTTTACGTGAGTACGGAAAATTTCTGGGATCTTTTATTTTCAGCTCGTGAAAAATAGTGAGCAACACTTTACATGTTGCGTTTATATTTTAGTTCAGTGTATTGTATTCAGATCTGTAAAGGGAGTGTTTCTCCTCACTCTTTTCAAACCGTAGAGGTTGTTGTAAAGGGTGCGGAACTGCTTTCTGGTGTAGTTACAGCGATACGCCCCGCCCATCAGGGACTCCAGGACCAATCCGATATCGATCAAGGTGATCTGGTAATCCGGTGGAAGATTTCCCTGAAACACCAACCAACCATCATCATTATACTGTTTACCTTAAATTACATTTTGTTACTACGTTAGGTAACACTTTACTACAGGAGGTCAATATTAGGTAACACTTTACTATAGGGGGTCAATATTAGGTAACACTTTACTATGGGGGGTCAATATTAGGTAACACTTTACTATAGGGGTCAATATTAGGTAACACTTTACTATAGGGGGTCAATATTAGGTAACACTTTACTATAGGGGTCAATATTAGGTAACACTTTACTATAGGGGGTCAATATTAGGTGACACTTTACTATAGGGGGTCAATATTAGGTAACACTTTACTATAGGGGGTCAATATTAGGTAACACTTTACTATCGGGGGTCAATATTAGGTAACACTTTACTATAGGGGGTCAATATTAGGTAACACTTTACTATAGGAGGTCAATATTAGGTAACACTTTACTATAGGGGGTCAATATTAGGTAACACTTTACTATAGGGGTCAATATTAGGTAACACTTTACTATAGGGGGTCAATATTAGGTAACACGTTACTATAGGGGGTCAATATTAGGTAACACTTTACTATAGGGGGTCAATATTAGGTAACACTTTACTATAGGGGGTCAATATTAGGTAACACTTTACTATAGGGGGTCAATATTAGGTAACACTTTACTATGGGGGTCAATATTAGGTAACACTTTACTATAGGGGGTCAATATTAGGTAACACTTTACTATAGGGGGTCAATATTAGGTAACACTTACTATGGGGGGTCAATATTAGGTAACACTTTACTATAGGGGGTCAATATTAGGTAACACTTTACTATAGGGGGTCAATATTAGGTAACACTTTACTATAGGGGGTCAATATTAGGTAACACTTTACTATAGGGGGTCAATATTAGGTAACACTTTACTATAGGGGGTCAATATTAGGTAACACTTTACTATAGGGGGTCAATATTAGGTAACACTTTACTATGGGGGTCAATATTAGGTAACACTTTACTATGGGGGGTCAATATTAGGTAACACTTTACTATAGGGGGTCAATATTAGGTAACACTTTACTATGGGGGGTCAATATTAGGTAACACTTTACTATGGGGGTCAATATTAGGTAACACTTTACTATGGGGGTCAATATTAGGTAACACTTTACTATGGGGGGTCAATATTAGGTAACACTTTACTATAGGGGGTCAATATTAGGTAACACTTTACTATGGGGGGTCAATATTAGGTAACACTTTACTATAGGGGGTCAATATTAGGTAACACTTTACTATAGGGGGTCAATATTAGGTAACACTTTACTATAGGGGGTCAATATTAGGTACACTTTACTATGGGGGTCAATATTAGGTAACACTTTACTATAGGGGGTCAATATTAGGTAACACTTTACTATGGGGGTCAATATTAGGTAACACTTTACTATGGGGGTCAATATTAGGTAACACTTTACTATGGGGGTCAATATTAGGTAACACTTTACTATAGGGGGTCAATATTAGGTAACACTTTACTATAGGGGGTCAATATTAGGTAACACTTTACTATAGGGGGTCAATATTAGGTAACACTTTACTATGGGGGTCAATATTAGGTAACACTTACTATGGGGGTCAATATTAGGTAACACTTTACTATAGGGGTCAATATTAGGTAACACTTTACTATGGGGGTCAATATTAGGTAACACTTTACTATGGGGGGTCAATATTAGGTAACACTTTACTATAGGGGGTCAATATTAGGTAACACTTTACTATAGGGGGTCAATATTAGGTAACACTTTACTATCGGGGGTCAATATTAGGTAACACTTTACTATAGGGGGTCAATATTAGGTAACACTTTACTATGGGGGGTCAATATTAGGTAACACTTTACTATAGGGGGGTCAATATTAGGTAACACTTTACTATAGGGGGTCAATATTAGGTAACACTTTACTATAGGGGGTCAATATTAGGTAACACTTTACTATGGGGGGTCAATATTAGGTAACACTTTACTATAGGGGGTCAATATTAGGTAACACTTTACTATGGGGGGGTCAATATTAGGTACCACTTTACTATCGGGGTCAATATTAGGTAACACTTTACTATAGGGGGTCAATATTAGGTAACACGTTACTATGGGGGGTCAATATTAGGTAACACTTTACTATAGGGGGTCAATATTAGGTAACACTTTACTATGGGGGGTCAATATTAGGTAACACTTTACTATGGGGGTCAATATTAGGTAACACTTTACTATGGGGGGTCAATATTAGGTAACACTTTACTATAGGGGGTCAATATTAGGTAACACTTTACTATGGGGGGTCAATATTAGGTACCACTTTACTATCGGGGTCAATATTAGGTAACACTTTACTATAGGGGGTCAATATTAGGTAACACTTTACTATGGGGGGTCAATATTAGGTAACACTTTACTATGGGAGGTCAATATTAGGTAACACTTTACTATAGGGGGTCAATATTAGGTGACACTTTACTATAGGGGTCAATATTAGGTAACACTTTACTATGGGGGGTCAATATTAGGTAATACTTTA
>NW_024059949.1:0-29569 GCF_016432855.1 Salvelinus namaycush | reverse complement strand
TATCAATATGAACCTCAGCCCCACAACTATCAATATGAACCTCAGCCTCACAAACTATCAATATGAACCTCAGCCCACAACTATCAATATGAACCTCAGCCCCACAACTATCAATATAAACCTCAGCCCCACAACTATCAATATGAACCTCAGCCCCAAACTATCAATATGAACCTCAGCCCCACAACTATCAATATGAACTCCAGGCTCACAACTATCAATATGAACCTCAGCCCCACAACTATCAATATGAACCTCAGCCTCACAACTATCAATATGAACCTCAGCCTCACAACTATCAATATGAACCTCAGCCTCACAACTATCAATATGAACCTCAGCCCCACAACTATCAATATGAACCTCAGCCCCACAACTATCAATATGAACCTCAGCCACACAACTATCAATATGAACCTCAGCCCCACAACTATCAATATGAACCTCAGCCTCACAACTATCAATATGAACCTCAGCCCCACAACTATCAATATGAAACCTCAGCCTCACAACTATCAATATGAACCTCAGCCTCACAACTATCAATATGAACCTCAGCCCCACAACTATCAATATGAACCTCAGCCCCACAACTATCAATATGAACCTCAGCCCCACAACTATCAATATGAACCTCAACCCCACAACTATCAATATGAACCTCAGCCCCACAACTATCAATATGAACCTCAACCCCACAACTATCAATATGAACCTCAGCCTCACAACTATCAATATGAACCTCAGCCTCACAACTATCAATATGAACCTCAGCCTCACAACTATCAATATGAACCTCAACCCCACAACTATCAATATGAACCTCAGCCTCACAACTATCAATATGAACCTCAGCCTCACAACTATCAATATGAACCTCAGCCTCACAACTATCAATATGAACCTCAGCCCCACAACTATCAATATGAACCTCAGCCCCACAACTATCAATATGAACCTCAACCCCACAACTATCAATATGAACCTCAGCCCCACAACTATCAATATGAACCTCAACCCCACAACTATCAATATGAACCTCAGCCTCACAACTATCAATATGAACCTCAGCCTCACAACTATCAATATGAACCTCAGCCTCACAACTATCAATATGAACCTCAACCCCACAACTATCAATATGAACCTCAGCCCCACAACTATCAATATGAACCTCAGCCCCACAACTATCAATATGAACCTCAGCCCCACAACTATCAATATGAACCTCAGCCTCTCAACTATCAATATGAACCTCATCCCCACAACTATCAATATGAACCTCAGCCTCACAACTATCAATATGAACCTCAGCCTCACAACTATCAATATGAACCTCAGCCCCACAACTATCAATATGAACCTCAACCCCACAACTATCAATATGAACCTCAGCCTCACAACTATCAATATGAACCTCAACCCCACAACTATCAATATGAACCTCAGCCTCACAACTATCAATATGAACCTCAGCCTCACAACTATCAATATGAACCTCAGCCTCACAACTATCAATATGAACCTCAGCCTCACAACTATCAATATGAACCTCAGCCTCACAACTATCAATATGAACCTCAGCCCCACAACTATCAATATGAACCTCAGCCCCACAACTATCAATATGAACCTCAGCCCCACAACTATCAATATGAACCTCAGCCCCACAACTATCAATATGAACCTCAGCCCCACAACTATCAATATGAACCTCAGCCCCACAACTATCAATATGAACCTCAGCCCCACAACTATCAATATGAACCTCAGCCCCACAACTATCAATATGAACCTCAGCCCCACAACTATCAATATGAACCTCGGCCCCACAACTATCAATATGAACCTCGGCCCCACAACTATCAATATGAACCTCGGCCTCACAACTATCAATATGAACCTCGGCCCCACAACTATCAATATGAACCTCGGCCCCACAACTATCAATATGAACCTCGGCCCCACAACTATCAATATGAACCTCGGCCCCACAACTATCAATATGAACCTCGGCCCAACAACTATCAATATGAACCTCGGCCCCATAACTATCAATATGAACCTCAACCCCACAACTATCACTATGAACCTCAACCCCACAACTATCACTATGAACCTCAGCCCCACAACTATCAATATGAACCTCAGCCCCACAACTATCAATATGAACCTCAGCCCCACAACTATCAATATGAACCTCAGCCTCACAACTATCAATATGAACCTCAGCCCCACAACTATCAATATGAACCTCAGCCTCACAACTATCAATATGAACCTCAGCCTCACAACTATCAATATGAACCTCAGCCTCACAACTATCAATATGAACCTCAGCCCCACAACTATCAATATGAACCTCAGCCTCACAACTATCAATATGAACCTCAGCCTCACAACTATCAATATGAACCTCAGCCTCACAACTATCAATATGAACCTCAGCCCCACAACTATCAATATGAACCTCAGCCCCACAACTATCAATATGAACCTCAACCCCACAACTATCAATATGAACCTCAGCCCCACAACTATCAATATGAACCTCAGCCCCACAACTATCAATATGAACCTCAACCCCACAACTATCAATATGAACCTCAGCCTCACAACTATCAATATGAACCTCAGCCTCACAACTATCAATATGAACCTCAGCCTCACAACTATCAATATGAACCTCAGCCCCACAACTATCAATATGAACCTCAGCCCCACAACTATCAATATGAACCTCAGCCCCACAACTATCAATATGAACCTCAGCCTCTCAACTATCAATATGAACCTCAGCCTCTCAACTATCAATATGAACCTCATCCCCACAACTATCAATATGAACCTCAGCCTCACAACTATCAATATGAACCTCAGCCTCACAACTATCAATATGAACCTCAGCCCCACAACTATCAATATGAACCTCAACCCCACAACTATCAATATGAACCTCAACCTCACAACTATCAATATGAACCTCAGCCTCACAACTATCAATATGAACCTCAGCCCCACAACTATCAATATGAACCTCAGCCCCACAACTATCAATATGAACCTCAGCCCCACAACTATCAATATGAACCTCAGCCCCACAACTATCAATATTTACCTCAGCCCCACAACTATCAATATGAACCTCAGCCCCACAACTATCAATATGAACCTCGGCCTCACAACTATCAATATGAACCTCGGCCCCACAACTATCAATATGAACCTCGGCCCCACAACTATCAATATGAACCTCGGCCCCACAACTATCAATATGAACCTCGGCCCAACAACTATCAATATGAACCTCAGCCCCATAACTATCAATATGAACCTCAGCCCCACAACTATCAATATGAACCTCAACCCCACAACTATCACTATGAACCTCAGCCCCACAACTATCAATATGAACCTCAGCCCCACAACTATCAATATGAACCTCAGCCCCACAACTATCAATATGAACCTCAGCCTCACAACTATCAATATGAACCTCAGCCCCACAACTATCAATATGAACCTCAGCCTCACAACTATCAATATGAACCTCAGCCTCACAACTATCAATATGAACCTCAGCCCCACAACTATCAATATGAACCTCAGCCCCACAACTATCAATATGAACCTCAGCCTCACAACTATCAATATGAACCTCAGCCTCACAACTATCAATATGAACCTCAGCCTCACAACTATCAATATGAACCTCAGCCTCACAACTATCAATATGAACCTCAGCCCCACAACTATCAATATGAACCTCAGCCCCACAACTATCAATATGAACCTCAACCCCACAACTATCAATATGAACCTCAGCCCCACAACTATCAATATGAACCTCAACCCCACAACTATCAATATGAACCTCAGCCTCACAACTATCAATATGAACCTCAGCCTCACAACTATCAATATGAACCTCAGCCTCACAACTATCAATATGAACCTCAACCCACAACTATCAATATGAACCTCAGCCCCACAACTATCAATATGAACCTCAGCCCCACAACTATCAATATGAACCTCAGCCCCACAACTATCAATATGAACCTCAGCCTCTCAACTATCAATATGAACCTCAGCCTCTCAACTATCAATATGAACCTCAGCCCCACAACTATCAATATGAACCTCAACCCCACAACTATCACTATGAACCTCAGCCCCACAACTATCAATATGAACCTCAGCCCCACAACTATCAATATGAACCTTAGCCCCACAACTATCAATATGAACCTCAGCCCCACAACTATCAATATGAACCTCAGTCCCACAACTATCAATATGAACCTCAGCCTCACAACTATCAATATGAACCTCAGCCTCACAACTATCAATATGAACCTCAGCCTCACAACTATCAATATGAACCTCAGCCCCACAACTATCAATATGAACATCAACCCCACAACTATCAATATGAACCTCAGCCCCACAACTATCAATATGAACCTCAACCCCACAACTATCAATATGAACCTCAGCCCCACAACTATCAATATGAACCTCAACCCCACAACTATCAATATGAACCTCAGCCCCACAACTATCAATATGAACCTCAGCCTCACAACTATCAATATGAACCTCAGCCTCACAACTATCAATATGAACCTCAACCCCACAACTATCAATATGAACCTCAGCCCCACAACTATGAATATGAACCTCAGCCTCACAACTATCAATATGAACCTCAACCCCACAACTATCAATATGAACCTCAGCCTCACAACTATCAATAGAAACCTCAGCCTCACAACTATCAATATGAACCTCAGCCTCACAACTATCAATATGAACCTCAGCCCCACGACTATCAATATGAACCTCAGCCCCACGACTATCAATATGAACCTGAGCCCCACAACTATCAATATGAACCTCAGCCCCACAACTATCAATATGAACCTCAGCCCCACAACTATCAATATGAACCTTAGCCTCACAACTATGAACTTGTTTGTTTGTAGTAGAAATAATAGACCGGGTGTGTGAGTGAATGAGTGTGTGTGTTCATGTGTAGACAATAAAGAGTGTGTTCCTATGACAGAAAAAGTTCTGAGTAGTTAAGTGAAGTGATGAGACCATCCAGCTTCCAGATCCAGGAGGACCAATAGGGATTAACTAACCATAACCCACAGAGGGATCTGATCAAGTCAAATGGTATTTGTCACATGCGCCAAACACAACAGTGTCGACCTTACCGTGAGATGCTTACTTACAATCCCTTACCAACAATGCAGTTCAAGAAAAAGAGTTTAGAAAATATTTACTAAATAAACTAAAGTGATTTAAAAAATAATAATAATAATATTCTAAAAGTAAGATAATTACATGACAACAACGAGGATATATACAGGGGTACCGGTACCGAGTCAATGTGCAGGGGTGCAGTTTAGTTGAGGTAGTTTGTACATGTAGGTGGGGGTAAAGTGACTATGCATAATAAACAGCGAGTAGCAGCAGTGTAAAAACAAAGGCGGGAAGCGGGGTCAATGTAAATAGTCCGGGTGGCCATTTGATGAATTGTTCAGCAGTCTTATGGCTTGGGGGTAGAAGGTGTTAAGGAACCTTTTGGCCCTAGACTTGCCTCTCCAGTACCGCGCGGTAGCAGAGAGAACAGTCTATGGCTTGGGTGACTGGAGTCTTTGACAATTTTTTCTTTCTCTGACACCGCCAAGTATATAGGTCCTGGATGTCAGGGAGCTTGGCCCCAGTGATGTACTAGGCCGTACCCACTACCATCTGTAGCGCCTTACGGTCAGATACCGAGCAGTTGCCATACCGGGCAGTGATGCAACCAGTCAGGATGCTCTCGATGGTGCAGCTGTAGAACCTTTTGAGGATCTGGGGACCCATGCCAAATATTTTCAGTCTCCTGAGGGGAAAAGGTGTTTTCATGCCCTCTTCACAACTGTCTTGGTGTGTTTGGACCATTCTAGTTTGTTGGTGATGTGGACACCAAGGAACTTGAAGCTCTGGGGAGCGTGTTCGGCCCTCCTTTTCCTATAGTCCACGATCAGCTCCTTTGTCTTGCTCACATTGAGGGAGAGGTTGTCTCTGACTTCCTGCCTATATTTGTATTTGTATTTATTATGGATAAGAATTTGTTCTTAACACCTGGCCGTCCTACAATCTAAGCTAGATGCCCTCAATCTCACACAAATCATCATGGAACCTACCAGGTACAACCCCAAATCCGTAACCATGGGCACCCTCTTAGATATCATCCTGACCAACTTGCCCTCTAAATAGACCTCTGCTGTCTTCAACCAGGATCTCAGCGATCACTGCCTCATTGCCTGCGTGCGTACTGGGTCCGCGGTCAAACGACCACCCCTCATCACTGTCAAACACTCCCTAAAACACTTCAGCGAGCAGGCCTTTCTAATCGGCCTGGGCCGGGTATCCTGGAAGGATATTGACCTCATTCCGACAGTAGAGGATGCCTGGTTATTCTTTAAAAGTGCATTCCTCACCATTTTAAATAAGCATGCCCCATTCAAAAAATGTAGAACCAGGAACAGATATAGCTGATCAGCACAAAAAGTTCAGAATGTTTTAAGTTTGAAGCCAAAAAGTCAGTGTTAAATGAAAACGTTGTACTTGAATCGAGCTCCACCTTTTATTGTACAGCATGCAACATGACAACTGGTACTTTGGTTCAATTTTACATGTAATTAATTCCAACATTACAATAAGTTGTCTCGTCAATCTTAAAATGTTCCCTAAACAAATTAATAATAATTTGTTTACAAGCTATATACATTAAATCTAGTGAACAAAAACACACAGCGTACTGTCCACTAACTATGACATGACAGTGAGTGAACTTTCTTCTTAGTCGTCAATGTGTCTGAAAGCAGAAAATAGCTTTAATCAACACAGGCATGTTCAGTGGCGCTATGGAATGTTGTTCGGTAAAAAACGTAGTTTAACGTAGTAATACTATATATTACCTGAACATCTGCTTGTACATCCCCAGGGCCTCCTGAGCGACGAAATGGATAAAGGCGGGGTCCTGCAGCTCCACATCAGCTGGGATGGTCAGGAGAAGAGGAGGAGAGTTTAGGATGTTCAGCTCCACCTTGGTGTCTCCCCTTGACGAGCTGCCTCCATCAACTCCCTCTGACACCACCTGGGTAAAAACAACATACTGGCACCACCTGGGTAAAAACAACAATGTGTTGTGCTCATACTGACACCGAATGGGTAGAAACAACAATATACTGACACCACCTGGGTAGAAACAACAATATACTGACACCACCTGGGTAGAAACAACAATATACTGACACCACCTGGGTAGAAACAACAATATACTGACACCACCTGGGTAGAAACAACAATATACTGACACCACCTGGGTAGAAACACCATACTGACACCACCTGGGTAGAAACAACAATATACTGACACCACCTGGGTAGAAACAACAATATACTGACACCACCTGGGTAGAAACAACAATATACTGACACCACCTGGGTAGAAACACCATACTGACACCACCTGGGTAGAAACAACATTATGCTGTACTAATACTGACACCACCTGGGTAGAAACAACAATATACTGACACCACCTGGGTAGAAACAACAATATACTGACACCACCTGGGTAGAAACAACAATATACTGACACCACCTGGGTAGAAACAACAATATACTGACACCACCTGGGTAGAAACAACAATATACTGACACCACCTGGGTAGAAACAACAATATACTGACACCACCTGGGTAGAAACAACATTATGCTGTACTAATACTGACACCACCTGGGTAGAAACAACATTATGCTGACACCACCTGGGTAGAAACAACATTATGCTGTACTAATACTGACACCACCTGGGTAGAAACAACATTATGCTGTACTAATACTGACACCACAATATAAGCCTGTCTCTAATGCCCCGATTGTTTGTTTGTTTGTCTGTCTGTCTGTCTGTCTGTCTGTCTGTCTGTCTGTCTGTCTGTCTGTCTGTCTCACCTTTCTGATACGGAATATGGTATCAGGTGTGGTGTTGTTGTTGACCATTTCTGTCACCCAGCTGAACTCAGAAGCCATGTTGCTTATCCAGCTCACCGTGTCACTTGTGTGCTGCTGCACAATGCTCAGAACCTGGAGTGATGGATAAAACAGAATGGATGTTATGTTATCCTATGCTCTGTTACGGTATGCTACACAATGCTATGTTACCTCGTTGTACTGCTCCTTAGACATGTCCCGCAGCTGAGACTTCTCATCCAGTTCCACATGCAGCTCCCTCACACTGGGACACTCTGACACACACAGGGGACAGGAGGCAGTTGGAGAGTGTGTGTGTGTGTGTGTGTGTGTGTGTGTGTGTGTGTGTGTGTGTGTGTGTGTGTGTGTGTGTGTGTGTGTGTGTGTGTGTGTGTGTGTGTGTGTGTGTGTGTGTGTGTGTGTGTGTGTGTGTGTGTGTTACCTGTGAGCAGCACCCCTTGGCAGGACTGACACTGGTTCTGCAGCTGCCAGCATTCTGAAGTCTGCCTCCTCAACTCTCTACACAGCTTCATGTTCTGGAGGAAAGGGGGGAACAGCTTCCCCTCTGGACATGAGGAACAGATGATCTGTCATTAACTATTATAGCTATCAATAGGGTTTCTAGTCCTGTGTTGGGTTCGGTTAGGGTTATCTCTTTGTAATAGAACAATATCAATAGGGTTTCTAGTCCTGTGTTGGGTTCGGTTAGGGTTATCTCTTTGTAATAGAACAATATCAATAGGGTTTCTAGTCCTGTGTTGGGTTCGGTTAGGGTTATCTCTTTGTAATAGAACAATATCAATAGGGTTTCTAGTCCTGTGTTGGGTTCGGTTAGGGTTATCTCTTTGTAATAGAACAATATCAATAGGGTTTCTAGTCCTACCTCTCTTCCTCTCCTCCTCCACAACGTCTTTGAGGTCATCAAACACTCTTGTGACCACATCCCCAAAGTCCTCCACAACACTCTTCCCAAAGTTAAAGAAGGAGTCCAGCACCTCCTCCAGCCCCACTCTGTGGATGAAGCCTAAGTCCATCCCCAGGGAGAAGGGGTCCTGGGTAGGCTGTTGGCCCCGGGCCTGGCCTCTGCTCTGGGGGTCAAAGGCCTTCTGGAGGTCCTGGTCCAGTTTACCTTGCAACTTGTCCACCAGCACCACACTGCGCTCAAACAGGGAGCCCACCTAGGAGGGAGAGAACGGGTGAACTGATGCTACCTCACTAGTGAACCGACTCTACCTCAAACAGGGAGCCCACCTAGGAGGGAGAGAACAGGTGAACTGATGCTACCTCACTAGTGAACCGACTCTACCTCAAACAGGGAGCCCACCTAGGAGGGAGAGAACAGGTGAACTGACACTACCTCAAACAGGGAGCCCAACTAGGAGGGAGAGAACAGGTGAACTGACATTACCTCAAACAGGGAGCCCACCTAGGAGGGAGAGAACAGGTGAACTGACGCTACCTCACAGGGAGCCCACCTAGGAGGGAGAGAACAGGTGAACCGACACTACCTCACTAGACAACTGACTCTACCTCACTAGTCAACTGACTCTACCTCACTAGTCAAATGACTCTACCTCACTAGTCAACTGACGCTACCTCACTAGTCAACTGACTCTACCTCACTAGTCAACTGACACTACCTCACTAGTCAACTAACTCTACCTCGCTAGTCAACTGACGCTACCTCACTAGTCAACTAACTCTACCTCACTAGTCAACGGACACTACCTCACTAGTCAACTGACTCTACCGCACGAGTCAACTGACTCTACCTCACTAGTCAACTGACTCTACCTCATTAGTCAACTAACTCTACCTCGCTAGTCAACTGACTCTACCTCGCTAGTCGACTGACTCTACCTCGCTAGTCAACTAACTCTACCTCGCTAGTCGACTGACGCTACCTCGCTAGTCGACTGACGCTACCTCGCTAGTCAACTGACGCTACCTCGCTAGTCAACTGACGCCACCTCGCTAGTCTACTGACGCTACCTCGCTAGTCAACTGACGCCACCTCGCTAGTCTACTGACACTACCTCTCTAGTCTACTGACGCTACCTCACTAGTCAACTGACACTACCTCACTAGTCAACTGACACTACCTCGCAAGTCAACTGACACTACCTCGCTAGTCAACTGACACTACCTCGCTAGTCAACTGACACTACCTCGCTAGTCAACTGACACTACCTCGCTAGTCAACTGACACTACCTCGCTAGTCAACTGACACCACCTCACTAGTCAACTGACACTACCTCGCTAGTCAACTGACACCACCTCACTAGTCAACTGACACCACCTCACTAGTCAACTGACGCTACCTCACTAGTCAACTGACACTACCTCACTAGTCAACTGACACTACCTCGCTAGTCTACTGACGCTACCTCGCTAGTCAACTGACACTACCTCACTAGTCAACTGACTCTACCGCACGAGTCAACTAACTCTACCTCGCTAGTCAACTGACTCTACCTCGCTAGTCGACTGACTCTACCTCGCTAGTCAACTAACTCTACCTCGCTAGTCGACTGACGCTACCTCGCTAGTCGACTGACGCTACCTCGCTAGTCGACTGACGCTACCTCGCTAGTCGACTGACGCCACCTCGCTAGTCTACTGACGCTACCTCACTAGTCTACTGACGCTATCTCACTAGTCAACTGACACTACCTCACTAGTCAACTGACACTACCTCACTAGTCAACTGACACTACCTCGCTAGTCAACTGACACTACCTCGCTAGTCAACTGACACTACCTCGCTAGTCAACTGACACTACCTCGCTAGTCAACTGACACTACCTCGCTGGTCAAATGACACTACCTCGCTAGTCAACTGACACCACCTCGCTAGTCAACTGACACCACCTCGCTAGTCAACTGACACCACCTCGCTAGTCAACTGACACCACCTCGCTAGTCAACTGACACCACCTCACTAGTCAACTGACACCACCTCACTAGTCAACTGACACCACCTCACTAGTCAACTGACGCTACCTCACTAGTCAACTGACGCTACCTCACTAGTCAACTGACACTACCTCGCTAGTCAACTGACTCTACCTCACTAGTCAACAAACTCTACCGCACGAGTCTACTGACACTACCTCGCTAGTCAACTGACGCTACCTCACTAGTCTACTGACGCTACCTCACTAGTCTACTGACACTACCTCACTAGTCTACTGACACTACCTCACTAGTCAACTGACTCTACCGCACGAGTCAACTGACTCTACCTCACTAGTCAACTGACTCTACCTCACTAGTCAACAAACTCTACCGCACGAGTCTACTGACACTACCTCACTACCTCACTAGTCAACTGACACTACCTCACTAGTCAACTGACACTACCTCACTAGTCAACTAACTCTATCTCACTAGTCAACTAACTCTACCTCACTAGTCAACTGACACTACCTCACTAGTCAACTGACACCACCTCACTAGTCAACTGAGACTACCTCACTAGTCAACTGACGCTACCTCGTTAGTCAACTGACACTACCTCACTAGTCTACTGACGCCTTCTCGCTAGTCAACTGACGCTACCTCGCTAGTCTACTGACGCTACCTCACTAGTTAACTGACACTACCTCACTAGTCAACTGACACTACCTCACTAGTCAACTGACACTACCTCACTAGTCAACTGACTCTACCGCACGAGTCAACTGACTCTACCTCACTAGTCAACTGACTCTACCTCACTAGTCAACAAACTCTACCGCACGAGTCTACTGACACTACCTCACTACTTCGCTAGTCAACTGACGCTACCTCACTAGTCTACTGACGCTACCTCACTAGTCTACTGACACTACCTCACTAGTCAACTGACTCTACCGCACGAGTCAACTGACTCTACCTCACTAGTCTACTGACGCTACCTCACTAGTCTACTGACACTACCTCACTAGTCAACAAACTCTACCGCACGAGTCTACTGACACTACCTCACTACCTCACTAGTCAACTGACACTACCTCACTAGTCAACTGACACTACCTCACTAGTCAACTGACACTACCTCACTAGTCAACTGACACTACCTCACTAGTCAACTGACTCTACCTCGCTAGTCAACTGACTCTACCTCGCTAGTCAACTGACGCTACCTCGCTAGTCTACTGACTCTACCTCGCTAGTCTACTGACTCTACCTCGCTAGTCTACTGACTCTACCTCGCTAGTCTACTGACGCTACCTCGCTAGTCTACTGACGCTACCTCGCTAGTCTACTGACTCTACCTCACTAGTCAACTGACCCTACCTCACTAGTCTACTGACACTACCTCACCAGTCTACTGACACTACCTCACTAGTCAACTGACACTACCTCACTAGTCAACTGACACTACCTCACTAGTCAACTGACACTACCTCACCAGTCTACTGACACTACCTCACTAGTCTACTGACTCTACCTAGCTAGTCTACTGACACTACCTCACTAGTCAACTGACGCTACCTCACTAGTCAACTGGCGCTACCTCACTAGTCAACTGACGCTACCTCACCAGTCTACTGACACTACCTCACTAGTCAACTGGCGCTACCTCACTAGTCAACTGACGCTACCTCACCAGTCTACTGACACTACCTCACTAGTCTACTGACTCTACCTCGCAAGTCAACTGACTCTACCTGGCTCATCAAACAAGATGGATAAACAGAATAAACTGACAATGAGGACAATGGAAATTGACTTCCGACTTAGTGGTGAAATTTTCTGTAGATGGACTTGTCCAGTACCTTGGCGATGAGGCTGTTGAAGGAGTCTTCTATGCGAACTACCTCCCTGTCGGGTTTATCAGCACTCTGGTTCACCAACATATCTCCATCTAGAGGACGTGGGTCTCTCTGGCCGAACCGAGACGACACCCTGCGGAAGAAGTTCTCTACCTGGCCAGCGGGAGGGTGATAGGTGAGGTGAGGTTAATTTAGTGTGTGTGTGTGTGTGTGTGTGTGTGTGTGTGTGTGTGTGTGTGTGTGTGTGTGTGTGTGTGTGTGTACCTTGGCCTGGAAGGAGCTGAAGCCCTGTCTGCATGTGGAGGTGTAGAAGGTCTTACACGCGTCCTCCAGACACAGCCAACACGCCTCCCATTCCTCCTTTAGAGACTCCTGGCACTGATGCTCCGCCTCCTCCAGCTTTAGCTCCACCTCCTGGTATAGCTGGGCCGCACCCTAATGGACAACAACAATACTATTTAACCTCTGATCTCTAACCCTGATCTCTGACATCTAGTGCTCTGAACATAGCCACTTTGGTCCACCACCTAAACCTTAAGCTAAGATTCACCACAAACTCTAGAAGGTAAAGACGGACCCCAAACCCTAAAATGTAAATATGGCCTTCAAACCCTAGAAGATAAATATGGCCTTCAAACCCTAGAAGATAAATATGGCCTTCAAACCCTAGAAGATAAATATGGCCTTCAAACCCTAGAACGTAAAGATGGCCTTCAAACCCTAGAAGATAAATATGGCCTTCAAACCCTAGAACGTAAAGATGGCCTTCAAACCCTAGAAGGTAAATATGGCCTTCAAACCCTAGAACGTAAAGATGGCCTTCAAACCCTAGAAGATAAATATGGCCTTCAAACCCTAGAATGTAAAGATGGCCTTCAAACCCTAGAACGTAAAGATGGCCTTCAAACCTTAGAAGGTAAAGATATGTACCTTCTTCTTGTCACTGCTGTGTCGGAGAGACTTCATCAGGTCTTCATGTTTCTCCTCATTCTTCACCAGCACCTCCTTCATCTGTTTCACTCCATACAGAGCTCTCCTCACCTCCTCATCCACCAGCTGCTCCCCAACATCAGACAGCTCTGAGAGACAGAAGGAGGGATGGGTATGTGACGAAAGGGTGTGTGTGTGTGTGTGTGTGTGTGTGTGTGTGTGTGTGTGTGTGTGTGTGTGTGTGTGTGTGTGTGTGTGTGTGTGTGTGTGTGTGTGTGTGTTAGACTCACGCTTCAGGGTGTCCTCTGAGATGCCTGCTGCAGGGTCTTCTGCTGCGAATTGCAAGATCCCCAATGACATCACCAACACAACCCATCCAATCAGAAACCTCATCTTGTCTGATCACAGGAAGCTCAGTCTGGAAGAGAAGAAACCATGAAATACTGGAGGCAGTTACTTTTACTTCCGCAACTATATGCCAAGTGACACACACACACACACACACACACACACACACACACACACACACACACACACACACACACACACACACACACACACACACACACACACACACACACACACACACACACAATGGTGTAATTAAACTGCCAGATTTTTATGGGGACTTATTATTATGCTAATTCCATTTCAACAGGGCCGCAGAAATCGACTCCAGGAGGTTAAGGGCTCGATTCAATCCGGATCGAGGAAGTTCAGCATTACAGCGTGATTGACATTTAAAAGCATTGTTCCCACGTTAGCTGAGACTGGATTCACGGTATGTCGGCTCAATCGGAAATTACCTTTACATAACTATTGCGCAATCTGCATCGCTTCAGCGATCCAGATTGAATAGAGCCCTTAATCTAATCCTGTGAGTTAACAGGATTTAGATTTGAGGTTGAGCTGGTAAACATCCCTTTTCCAGACAGAACTTGGTAGAGCCACACTATACAACAGGACTGGATTAGTACAGTGTGACGAGAACAACAGCAGTTTAGTGGAATTTATTTAACTTATTGGTTGATGGTTAGTTTAGTTAAGGTTATTCAGTAGAACAGTAGAATACTAACAAAGGACGACAAAGGAGTGAAACAGCTTTAGGGTTTGGCGACAGGTAAGATTAGAGGTTTAGGGGTCCCCTAAACTTAACCCAACCTCATGGAAACACTAGGTCTCTCTCTGACTGACATCATAATTCTGTTTACTGTTCCTCGAGTTATCTGGAGCTACCTATCCACTTCTGTCTCCAACTCGTTACACAATCATTATATCCATGTGAACAAAACTCAACTACTGTAGCTCACCCTCCATTTGGAAAATCTGACCACAACTCTACCCTCCTGATTCCTGCTTACAAGCAAAAACTCAAACAGGAAGTACCAGTGACGCTCTCAATACGGAAGTGGTCCGATGAAGCGGACACTAAGCTACAGGACTGTTTCACTAGCACAGACTGGAATATGTTCTGGGATTCATCCGATGGCATTGAGGAATTTACCTCATCAGTCACTGTCTTCATTAATAAGTGCATTGACGACATCGTTCCCACAGTGTCAGGAAGTACATATCCCAACCAGAAGCCATGGATTACAGGCAACATCCGCACTGAGCTAAAGCTGCCGCTTTCAAGGAGTGGGACACTAATCTGTATGCTTATAAGAAATCCCGCTACACCCTCCGACAAACTTTCAAACAGGCAAAGCATCAATACAGAACTGAGATCAAATCCTACTACACCGGCTCTGATGCTCGTTGGATGTGGCAGGGCTTGCAAACTATCACGGATTATAAAGGGAAGCCCAGCCACGAGCTGTCTAGTGACGCGAGCCGACAAGACAAGCTAAATGCCTTCTATGCTTGCTTCGAGGCAAGCAACAATGAAATATGTATGAGAGCAACAGCTGTTCTCGACGGCTGTGTGATCACGCGCTCTGTTGCCGATGTAAGAACTTTATACAGGTCAACATTCACTAGGCCGCAGGGCCAGACGGATTTCAAGGACGCGTACTCTGAGCATGGGCTGACCAGCTGGCAAGTGTCTTCACTAACATTTTCCACCTCTATCTGACCTAGTCTGTAATACCCATGTTTTAAGCAGACCACCATAGGTCCTATGTCCAAGAATGCCAAGGTAACCTGTCTAAATGACTACCGACCCAGAGCACTTACATCTGTAGCCTTGAAGAGCTTTGAAAAGCTGGTCATGCCTCACATCAACACCATCATCCCAGAAACCCTAGACCCACTCCAATTTGCATACCGCCCCAACAGATCCACAGATGACACAATCTCTATTGCACTCCACACTGCCCTTTCTCACCAGGACAAAAGGAACACCTACGTGAGAATACTGTTCATTGACTACAGCTCAGCTTTCAACACCATAGTGCCCTCCAAGCTCGTCACTAAGCTAAGGTCCCTTGGACTGAACACATCCCTCTGCAACTGGATCCTGGACTTCCTGATGGAAAGCGGTGGTAAGGGTATAATAGGCAACAACACATCCGCCACTCTGACCCTCAACACGGGGGCCCCTCAGATGTGCGTGCTTTTTCCCCTCCTTCATTCCCTGTTCACCCACGACTCCAACACCATAATCAAGTTTGCCGAAGACACAACGGTGGTTGGCTTGATCACAGACAATGAGACTATAGGGAGGAGGGCAAAGACCTGGCAGTGTGGTGCCAGACCAGCAACCTCTCTCTCAGCGTCATAACAGAAAGGAGCTTATCGTGGACTACAGGAAATGGAGGGTCGAACACAACCCCATTTACATCGAAGGGGCTGTAGTGGAGCGGATAATGGAGCGGGTGGAGAGCTTCAAGTTCCTCGGTGTCCACATCGCTAAGGACCTATCATGGTCCAAACACAGCAACACAGTCATAAAGAGGGCACGACAACGCCTCTTCTCCTTCAGGAGGATGAAAAGCTTTGGCATGGGACCTCTGATCCTCAAAAAGTTCTACAGCTGGACCATATGTGTTTGTATTTATTATGGACGCCCATTAGTTCCTGCCAAGGCAGCAGTTACTCTTCCTGGGGTTTATTATGGATCCCTATCAGTTCCTACCAAGGCAGCAGCCACTCTTCCTGGAGTTTATTCTGGATCCCCATTAGTTCCTGTCAAGGCAGCAGCTACTCCTCCTGGGGTTTATTATGGATCCCCATTAGTTCCTGCCAAGTCAGCAGCTACTCTTCCTGAGGGTTTATTATGGATCCCCATTAGCTGATGCCAAGGTCGCAGCTACTCTTCCTGGGGTTTATTATGGATCCCCATCAGTTCCTGCCAAAGCAGCAGCTACTCTTCCTGGGGTTTATTATGGATCCCCATTAGTTCCTGCCAAGGCAGCAGCTACTCTTCCTGGGGTTTATTATGGATCCCCATTAGTTCCTGTCAAGGCAGCAGCTACTCTTCCTGGAGTTTATTATGGATCCCCATTAGTTCCTGTCAAGGCAGCAGCTACTCTTCCTGGGGTTTATTATGGATCCCCATTAGTTCCTACCAAGGCAGCAGCCACTCTTCCTGGAGTTTATTCTGGATCCCCATTAGTTCCTGTCAAGGCAGCAGCTACTCCTCCTGGGGTTTATTATGGATCCCCATTAGTTCCTGCCAAGTCAGCAGCTACTCTTCCTGAGGGTTTATTATGGATCCCCATTAGCTGATGCCAAAGCAGCAGCTACTCTTCCTGGGGTCCGGCAAAAGGAAGGCAGTTGTACAATTAAAAACATTACAATACATTCATTGCAGAATTCACAACACACTAAGTGTGTGCCCTCAGGCCCTACTCCACTACCACATATCTACAACGCAAAATCCATGTGTACGTGTGTGTATAGTGCGTATGATATTGTGTGTGTATACATGTGTCTGAGAGCTGGTTGTCTGGCCGCATCACCGCTTTGTACGGCAACTGCTCGGCATCCGACCGCAAGGCGCTACAGAGTAGCATACGGCCCAGTACATCATTGGGGCTAAGCTTCCTGCCATCCAGGACATCTATACCTGGTGTCAGAGGAAGGACCTAAAAATGGCCAAAGACTCCAGCCACCCTGGTCATAGACTGTTCTCTCTGCTACCACACGGCAAGCAGTACCAGAGTGCCAAGTCTAGATCCAAAAGACTTCTTAACAACTTCTACCCCAAAGCCATTAGACTCCTGAACAGCTAATCAAATGGCTACCCGGACTATTTGCATTGTCCCACCCCACCCCTTTTTTACGCTGCTGCTACTCTTCCTTATTATCCATGCATATTCACTTTACCTCGAGCTACATGCACATAGTATTTTTATTTTATTTATTTATTTTAGTATATAACTTTCTTAACCCTTATTTTTCTTAAACCTGCATTGTTGTTAAGGGCTTGTAAGTAAGCATTTCAATGTAAGGTCTACACCAGTTGTATGTGAAAGGTGCATGTGAAAAATTAAATTTGATTTGATTTGAAGAGACTGTGAAGGATTCTGAATGGGTGTAGACAAAGAAAATCTCTCCAGTAGGTCTGCCAAAACATTCAAGGGCCATTTTCTCAAGAGGGTTTGCAGTTTTATTAACTTTCAAAGCAGAATGACTTTCCCATTGTTCCTCAACTGCAGTGTATGATTACCATTTTCTAGCTCCAAGTCTCTACTTTTATCCAACGGAAAAAACACCATTTCAAATATTGCAACACAGGACCGAATCGAGCTGGTCGGTCACTACTGTAGTTACCTCAGGTCCATTCCAGTAGAATAGTCAGCTACTGTATCAGGTAGTTTTTTTCCAGCACTACAACATCTCACTGGTATTCATCTTGTTGTGTTTGATGACAGTAGGTAATGTGCCCCCAAGACAACAATCAACAATCCCTCTCATATTCGCATGTACACATACTGCCTCGTTCTGCCGCTCTGACATTGCTCGCAGAATATTTCTATATTTTTTCAATTTCTGTGTATTGTTGTGAAATTGTTAAATATTACTGTTATAAACTGTACTACTGCACTGTTAGAATTAGAAACACAAGCATTTCGCTACACCCGCAATAACATCCGCTTAACACGTATGTGACAAATAACATTAGATTTGATTTTGACAACAACCAACCTCTCCCTGTCATATTCACATGTACACATACTGCCCCAAGGACATCATGGGACAGTATGTGTATTCAGTATTCTACTCACCAGTAGAAGCTAGCAGGTTGTTGTCCTTGGTATTGAGTAGTGTGTTTCTGATGTACTGTGTCCCCGTGTGTGTGTTTACTGTTCTGTAGGGATTGTGCTGTTGATCTGTACTTGTCCTGTTCCACTTCTGCTGTTCCAGACTGGACGGTTGTAATCCTATTAGTTTCTTTATCACCTCATGGTCACAGATAATCCACTAGTCAACACATATAGGGTTGATTTCCTGGACACAGATTAAGTATTGGATTAAGAAGAACTTTCAATAGAGAATCCATAAAAAATGCTATTTAGTCTACGATTACAGCTTTTTAGTCCAGGAATCGGTGCGCCCCTACGTAAGAACAAGCTATACGTGCTAAAGTCCAACCTAAAATATTTAATAGAAAAACCAAAACCTGTAACACCTTCCCCCTTATGACAACAAATATATATTGTCACAACCAACAGAAAAAAACTTCCATTGCACAACATAATCAACTTAAAAGCATCGCTACTCAAATGTGTCGCCTTCTCCATTATAAACCAGCTTCATCGGGATAGGGGGCGGTGTTTCCACTTTGAACAAATTGCGTGCCCAAACGAAATTTCCCCACCTGTGGACGTCGGGCCCTCATACCACCCTCATGGAGTCTGTTTCTGACCGTTTGAGCAGACACATGCACATTTGTGGCCTGCTGGAGGTCATTTTGCAGGGCTCAGGCAGTGCTCCTCCTGCTCAAAGGCGGAGGTAGCGGTCCTGCTGCTGGGTTGTTGCCCTCCTACGGGCTCCTCCACGTCTCCTGATGTACTGGCCTGTCTCCTGGTAGCGCCTCCATGCTCTGGACACTACGCTGACAGACACAGAAAACCTTCTTGCCACAGCTCGCATTGATGTGCCATCCTGGATGAGCTGCACTACCTGAGCCACTTGTGTGGGTTGTAGACTCCGTCTCATGCTACCACTAGAGTAAGAGCACCGCCAGCATTCAAAAGTGACCAAAACATCAGCCAGGAAGCATAGGAACTGAGAAGTGGTCTGTGGTCACCACCTGCAGAATCACTCCTTTATTGGGGGTGTCTTGCTAATTGCCTATAATTTCCACCTTTTGTCTATTCCATTTGCACAACAGCATGTGACATTTATTGTCAATCAGTGTTGCTTCCTAAGTGGACAGTTTGATTTCACAGAAGTGTGATTGACTTGGAGTTACATTGTGTTGTTTAAGTGTTCCCTTTATTTTTTTGAGCAGTGTATATATATGCATATTATCAAACAAAACATAAATGTATTGTGTAACATGATGTTATATGACTCATCGGATGAAGAATTTCAAAGGTTAGTGATTAATTCTATCTCTATTTGGGGGTTTTGTGAAAGCTACCTGTGCTGTGAAAGAAATATCTGTGCTTTTTTGTATTTGGTGGTGAGCTAACATAAATATACGTGGTGTTTTCGCTGTAAAACATTTAAAAATCGGACATGTTGGCTGGATTCACAAGATGTTTATCTTTCATTTGCTGTATTGGACTTGTTAGGGTTAGGGTTATTTCTAAAAAACATTTTTGAATTTCGCGCGCTGCCTTTTCAGTGGAATGTGGGGGCCGGGGATAGACAGGTTAATCATTAAATCCAAGACAAAAACAGCCATATGTTTTTCTAAATACAGTACCAGTCAAAGGTTTGGACACACCAACTAATTTAAGGGTTTTTCATTACTTTTTACTATTGTCTACATTGTAGAACAATAGTGAAGACATCAAACTATGAAATAACACATATGGAATCATGTAGTAACCAAAATAGTGTTAACATCTCTGGGATATGTGGGACACTAACGTCCCACTTGGCCAAAAGCCAGTAAAAATGCAGAGCGCCAAATTTAAATAAATTACTATAAAAATCTAACTTTCATGAAATCACACATGCAATACACCAAATTAAAGCTACACTTGTTGTGAATCCAGCCAACATGTCAGATTTAAAATAGACTTTTCCGCGAAAGCAAACGATGCTATTATCTGAGGATAGCACCATAGTAAACAAAGAGAGAGAAGCATATTTCAACCCTGCAGGCGCGACACAAAAAAGCAGTAATAAAAATATAATTCATGCCTTACCTTTGACGAGCTTCTGTTGTTGGCACTCCAATATGTCCCATAAACATCACAAATGGTCCTTTTGTTCGATTAATTCCATCGATATATATATCCAAAATGTCAATTTATTTGGCGCGTTTGATCCAGAAAAACACCGGTTCCAACTTGTGCAACGTGACTACAAAATACAAAATATGTACGGCAGGACCAAATCGGGAAGATAGGTAGGAGAATGCCCATGTAACATTTTGTAGGTCAGCAGTAAAACCTTGAAATCAGCCCTAGCCTTAACAGGAAGCCAGTATAGAGAGGTTCTATCTCCCGGGTGGCGCAGTGGTCTAGGGCACTGCATCGCAGTGCTAGCTGCGCCACCAGAGTCTCTGGGTTCGCGCCCAGGCTGGGCTGGGTTCGCGCCCAGGCTCTGTCGCAGCCGGCCGCAACCGGGAGGTCCGTGGGGCGACGCACAATTGGCATAGCGTCGTCCGGGTTAGGGAGGGTTTGGCCGGTAGGGATATCCTTGTCTCAGTATGTAAAAAAATGTAATAAAATGTATGCACTCCTACTGTAAGTCGCTCTGGATAAGAGCGTCTGCTAAATGACTAAAATGTAAATGTAAAAAATGTTCTAGTCAAGATTCTAGCAGCCGTGTTTAGCACTAACTGAAGTTTATTCAGTGTTTTATCCGGGCAGCCGGAAAGTAGAGCATTGCAGTAGTCTCACCTAGAAGTGACAAAAGCATGGATACATTTTTCTGCATAATTTTTGGACAGAAAGTTTCTGATTTTTGCAATGTTACGTAGATGGAAAGAAGCTGTCCTTGAAACCGTCTTGATATGTTCGTCAAAAGAGAGATCAGGGTCCAGAGTAACACCGAGGTCCTTCACAGTTTTATTTGAGACGACTGTACCACCATCAAGATTAATTGTCAGATTCAACAGAAGATCTCTTTGTTTCTTGGGACATAGAACAAGCATCTCGGTTTTGTCCGAGTTTAAAAGTAGAACATTTGCCGCCATCCACTTCCTTATGTCTGAAACATAGGCTTCCCGGGAGGGCAATTTTGGGTCTTCACCATGTTTCATCGAAATGTACAGCTGTGTGTCGTTCACATAGCATTGAAAGTTAACGGTATGTTTCAGAATGACATCCCCAAGAGGTAAAATATATAGTGAAAACAAGTGGTCCTAAAACGGAGCCTTGAGGAACACCAAAATTTACAGTTGATTTGTCAGAGGACAAACCCTCTAAAGAGACAAACTGATATCTTTCCGAAAGATAAGATCTAAACCAGGCCAGAACTTGTCCATGTAGACCAATTTGGGTTTCCAATCTCTACCATAAATTGTGGTGATCGATGGTATCAAAAGCAGCACTAAGGTCTAGGAGCACGAGGACAGATGCAGGGCCTCGGTCTGATGCCATTAAAATGTAATTTACCACCTTCACAAGTGCAGTCTCAGTGCAACAGCCCCAGACTGAGGTGTTGGCCTGTAGATCCGATGCAGGAGGTGTGAGCCCCAGACCGAGGTGTTGGCCTGTAGATCCGATGCAGGAGGTGTGAGCCCCAGACTGAGGTGTTGGCCTGTAGATCCGATGCAGGAGGTGTGAGCCCCAGACTGAGGTGTTGGCCTGTAGATCCGATGCAGGAGGTGTAAGCCCCAGACTGAGGTGTTGGCCTGTAGATCCGATGCAGGAGGTGTAAGCCCCAGACTGAGGTGTTGGCCTGTAGATCCGATGCAGGAGGTGTGAGCCCCAGACCGAGGTGTTGGCCTGTAGATCCGATGCAGGAGGTATGAGCCCCAGACTGAGGTGTTGGCCTGTAGATCCGATGCAGGAGGTGTGAGTCCCAGACTGAGGTGTTGGCCTGTAGATCCGATGCAGGAGGTGTGAGCCCCAGACTGAGGTGTTGGCCTGTAGATCCGATGCAGGAGGTGTGAGCCCAAGGCTGATGTGATGTCCTGTAGATCCGATGAAGGAGGTGTGAGCCCCAGACTGAGGTGTTGGCCTGTAGATCCGATGCAGGAGGTGTGAGCCCCAGACTGAGGTGTTGGCCTGTAGATCCGATGCAGGAGGTGTGAGCCCCAGACCGAGGTGTTGGCCTGTAGATCCGATGCAGGAGGTGTGAGCCCCAGACTGAGGTGTTGGCCTGTAGATCCGATGCAGGAGGTGTGAGCCCCAGACCGAGGTGTTGGCCTGTAGATCTGATGCAGGAGGTGTGAGCCCCAGACTGAGGTGTTGGCCTGTAGATCCGATGCAGGAGGTGTGAGCCCCAGACCGAGGTGTTGGCCTGTAGATCCGATGCAGGAGGTATGAGCCCCAGACTGAGGTGTTGGCCTGTAGATCCGATGCAGGAGGCGTGAGCCCCAGACTGAGGTGTTGGCCTGTAGATCCGATGCAGGAGGTGTGAGCCCCAGACTGACGTGTTGGCCTGTAGATCCGATGCAGGAGGTGTGAGCCCCAGACTGAGGTGTTGGCCTGTAGATCCGATGCAGGAGGTGTGAGCCCCAGACAGAGGTGTTGGCCTGTAGATCCGATGCAGGAGGTGTGAGCTCCATTATCTATTACAGGATGTCTTAGACATTTTGCAGAACCTGGGAGAGCTATTATATACTGTACTCTGTACCAACTTCTGCCTACAATTGTATTACTAAAGGAGTATTTTAATACTTAAATTCCTGACATTTAATCCTAGTAAAAATTCCCTGTCTTAGGTCAATTAGGATCACCACTTTATTTTAAGAATGCGAAATGTCAGAATAATAGTAGAGAGAATGATTTATTTCAGCTTTTATTTCTTTCATCACTTTCCCAGTGAGTCAGAATTTTACATACTGTACACTCAATTGTTATTTGGTAGCATTGCCTTTAAATTGTTTAACTTGGGTCAAACGTTTTTGTCACACCCTGGCCTTTGTTATATTGATTTTCTTTATTAGTTTAGTTAGGTCAGGGTGTGACATGGGGGATGTTTGTGTGTTTTGTCTAGTTTAGGGTGTGGGTAATTGTCTATGTTCTATGTTGCATGTGTGCACTTAGTTCGTTTTAGCTTCACGATCGTTTGTTTTTTGTTCGTTTAATAAGTGTTTGTTTTTTCTTCATTAAAAGAAGATGTCTTTTTTCCACGCTGCGCCTTGGTCCACTCATTCGTCTCATAACGATCGTGACAGTTTTGGGTAGCCTTCCACAAGCTTCCCACAATAAGTTGGGTGAATTTTGGCCCATTCCTCCTGACAGAGCTGGTGTAACTGAGTCAGGTTTGTAGGCCTCCTTGCTCGCACACGCTTTTTCAGTTCTGCCCACAAATTTTCTATAGGATTGAGGTCAGGGCTTTGTGATGGCCACTCCAATACCTTGACTTTGTTGTCCTTAAGCCATTTTGCCACAACTTTGGAAGTATGCTTGGGGTCATTGTCCATTTGGAAGACCCATTTGCGACCAAGCTTTAACTTCCTGACTGATGTCTTGAGATGTTGCTTCAATATATCCAAATAATTTTCCTTCCTCAAGTAGCCATCTATTTTGTGAAGGGCACCAGTCCCTCCTGCAGCAAAGCACCCCCACAACATGATGCTGCCACCCTCGTGCTTTACGGTTGGGATTATGTTCTTCGGCTTGCAAGCCTCACCCTTTTTCCTCCAAACATAACGATGGTCATTATGGACAAACAGTTCTATTTTTGTTTCATCAGACCAGAGGACGTTTCTCCAAAAAGTACAATCTTTGTCCCTATGTGCAGTTAGTTGCAAACCGTAGTCAGGCTTTTTTTATGGCGGTTTTGGAGCAGTGGCTTCTTCTTTGCTAAGCGGCCTTTCAGGTTATGTTGATATAGGACTCGTTTTATTGTGGATATAGATACTTTTGTACCTGTTTCCTCCAGCATCTTCACAAGGTCCTTTGCTGTTGTTCTGGGATTGATTTGCACTTTTCGCACCAAAGTACGTTCATCTCTAGGAGACAGAAGGTGTCTCCTTCTTGAGCGGTATGACGGCTGCGTGGTCCCATGGTGTTTATACTTGCGTACTATTGTTTGTACAGATGAACGTGGTACCTTCAGGCGTTTGGAAATTGCTCCCAAGGATGAACCAGACTTGTGGAGGTCTACAATTTTTTTTCTGAGGTCTTGGCTGATTTCATTTGATTTTCCCATGATGTCAAGCAAAGAGGCACTGAGTTTGAAGGTAGGCCTTGAAGGTAGGCCTCATACACTTCCAATTGACTAAAATGATGTCTATTAGCCTATCAGAAGCTTCTAAAGCCATGACATCATTTTCTGGAACTTTTCAAGCTGTTTAACGGCACAGTCAATTTAGTGTATGTAAACTTCTGACCCATTGGAATTGTGATATAGTGAATTATAATTGAAATAATCTGTCTAAACAATTGTTGGAAAAAATACTGGTGTCATGCTCAAAGTAGATGTCCTAACCGACTTGCCAAAACAATATTGTTTTAACAAGAAATTTGTGGAGTGGTTGAAAAACAAGTTTTAATGACTCCAACCTAAGTGTATGTAAACTTCAGACTTCAACTGTACACACAATACCCCATAATGACAAAGAGAAAACAAGTTTTTAGATATTTTTCCACATTTATTAAAAATAAAATAAATAAATACCTTATTTACATAAGTTTTCAGACTCTTTGCTATGAGACTCGAAATTGAGCTCATTTTTTCACCTTTATTTAACCAGGTAGGCTAGTTGAGAACACCTTTATTTAACCAGGTAGGCTAGTTGAGAACAAGTTCTCATTTACAACTGCGACCTGGCCAAGATAAAGCAACGCAGTGATACACAAACAACAACACAGAGTTACACATGGAATAAACAAACATACAGTCAATAATACAATAGAAAAAAATAGTATATTTACAGTGTGTGTGTCACGCTCGTCTTCCTCCTCTTCTGAGGAGGAGTAGTAAGAAGGATCGGAGGACCAAAATGCAGCGTGGTCGGTATCCATTTTAATAAGGATACTTGAACAACAAAGAACAAAACAATAAACGGACAAACGAACGAAAACGCAACAGTCCCGTATGGTGACATACAAAAAGACACAGAAACAGGAACAATCACCCACAACCCACAATACAAAACAGGATACCTAAATATGGTTCCCAATCAGAGACAACGACTAACACCTGCCTCTGATTGAGAACCATATCAGGCCAAACACATAGAAATAGACAAACTAGACATACAACATAGAATGCCCACTCAGATCACACCCTGACCAGACAAAACATACAAACATACAAAGCAAACTATGGTCAGGGCGTGACAGTGTGCAAATGGCGTGAGGAGGTAGGCAATAAATAGGCCATAGTAGCGAAGTTATTCACAATTTAGCAGATTAACACTGGAGTGATAAATGAGCAGATGATGATGTGCAAGTAGAGATACTGGTGTGCAAAAGAGCAGAAAAGTAAATAAAAACAATATGGGGATTAGGTAGGTAGATTGGATGGGCTATTTACAGATGGGCTATGTACAGCTGCAGCGATCGGTTAGCTGCTCAGATAGTTGATGTTTAAAGTTAGTGAGGGAGATATAAGTCTAGAGCTTCAGCGATTTTTGCAATTCGTTCCAGTCACTGGCAGCAGAGAACTGTAAGGAAAGGCGGCCAAAGGAGGTGTTGGCTTTGGGGATGACCAGTGAGATATACCTGCTGGAGCGCGTGCTACGGGTGGGTGTTGTTATCTTGACCAGTGAGCTGAGATAAGGCGGAGCTTTACCTAGCATGGACTTATAGATGACCTGGAGCCAGTGTGTCTGGCGATGAATATGTAGCGATTGATCATCCTTGAGATGTTTCTACAATTTGATTAGAGTCCACCTGAGTTAAATTCAATTGATTAGACATGATTTGGAAAAGCACACACCTGTCTATATAAGGTCCCAGAGTTGACATTGCATGTTAGAGCAAAAACCAAACCATGAGGTCGAAGGAATTGTTCGTAGAGTTCCGAGACAGGATTGTGTCGAGGCACAGATCTGGGGAAGCGTACCAACCCATTTCTGCAGCATTAAAGGTCTCCAAGAACACAAAGGCCTCCATCATTCTTCAATGGAATAAGTTTGGAACCACCAAGACTCTTCGCCCAGCCAAACTGAACAATCAGGGGAGAAGGTCCTTGGTCAGGGAGGTGACCAAGAACCCGATGGTCACTCTGACAGAGCTCCAGGGTTCCTCTGTGGAGATGGGAGAACCTTCTAGATGAACAACCATCTCTGTAGCACTCCATCAATCAAGCATTTATTGTAGAATGGCCAGACGGAAGCCACTCCTCAGTAAAATGCACATGAAAGCCCACTTTGAGTTGGCAAAAGGCATCTAAAGACTCTCAGACTATGAGAAAAAGTTCACTTTCCAATAGAACAACGACCCTTAGCACACAGCCAAGACAATGCAGGAGTGGCTTTGGGACAAGCCTCTGAAGGTCTTTGAATGGCCCAGCCAGAGTACGGACTTGAACCCAATCGAACATCTCTGGAGAGACCAGAAAATAGCTGTGCAGCAATGCTCAGCATCCAACCTGACAGAGCTTGAGAGAATCTGCAGAGAAGAATGGGAGAAACTCCCCAAATACAGGTGTGCCAAGCTTGTAGAGTCATACCAAAGAAGACTCGAGGCTGCAATTGCTGCCAAAGGTGCTCCAACAAAGTACTAAGTAAAGGGTCTGAATACTTGTGTTTTTTGTAAATGTCATATTTCAGCTTCATTTTTTAAATACATTTGCAAAAAATTCTAAAAACCTGTTTTTGCTTTGTCATTATGGGGTATTTTGTGTGGATTGGTGAGGAAAGAATACAATTTAATACATTTTAGCATAAGACCGTAACTTAATTATCAAAATTTAGAAAAAAGTCAAGTGGTCTGAATATTTTCCGAAGGCACTGTATATACTGAACAAAAATATAAACGCAACATGTAAAGTGTTGGTCCAATGTTTCATGAGTTGAAATATAAGATCCCATAAATGTTCCATTCACAGAAAAAGCGTATTTCTCTCTAATTTTGTGCACAAATTTGTTCACATCCTGTCAGTGAGCATTTCTCCTTCACCAAGATAATCCATCCACCTAACATGTGTTGCATATAAAGAAGCTGATTAAACAGCATGATCATTACACAGGTGCACCTTGTGCTGAAGACAATTAAAGGCCA
Organism: Salvelinus namaycush; assembly: GCF_016432855.1. Taxonomy (NCBI): domain Eukaryota; kingdom Metazoa; phylum Chordata; class Actinopteri; order Salmoniformes; family Salmonidae; genus Salvelinus; species Salvelinus namaycush. The sequence continues at coordinate 1,431 of NW_024059949.1, read as the reverse complement.
CTCTAAAAACACAATGCCACAGATGTCTCAAGTTGAGGGAGTGTGCAATTGGCCTGCTGACTGCAGGAATGTCCACCAGAGCTGTTGTTTTAGAGAATTTGGCAGTACGTCCAACTGGCCTGACAACCACAGACCACGTGTAACCACGCCAGCCCAGGACCTCCATATCTGGCTTCTTTACCTGCGGGATCGTCTGAGACCAAGCACCCGGACTGCTGATGAAACTGAGTATTTCTGTCTTCAATACAGCCCTTTTGTGGGGAAAAATACATTCTGATTGGCGTTCCTGCCCAGTCATGTGAAATCCATAGATTAGGGCCTAATGAATTTATTTAAATTGACTGATGTCCTTATTTGAACTGTAACTCAGTAACATCTCTGAAATTGTTGCATGTTGCATTTCTATTTTTGTTCAGTATAGTTCGACTATTTAGACTGTGGCACTTTCTTTGCTTTCAGGACCACAGGGAAGGAGGGGGGGAAGAGGGTTATGGGGGAAACTTTCAGGACCACAGGGAAGGAGGGGGGGAAGAGGGGGGTTATGGGGGAGACTTTCAGGACCACAGGGAAGGAGGGGGGGAAGAGGGTTATGGGGGAGACTTTCAGGACCACAGGGAAGGAGGGGGGGGGAAGAGGGGGGTTATGGGGGAGACTTTCAGGACCACAGGGAAGGAGGGGGGAAGAGGGGGGTTATGGGGGAGACTTTCAGGACCACAGGGAAGGAGGGGGGAAGAGGGGGGGTTATGGGGGAGACTTTCAGGACCACAGGGAAGGAGGGGGGAAGAGGGGGGTTATGGGGAGACTTTCAGGACCACAGGGAAGGAGGGGGGAAGAGGGGGGTTATGGGGGAGACTTTCAGGACCACAGGGAAGGAGGGGGGGAAGAGGGGGGTTATGGGGGAGACTTCAGGACCACAGGGAAGGAGGGGGGGTAAGAGGGGGGTTATGGGGGAGACTTTCAGGACCACAGGGAAGGAGGGGGGAAGAGGGGGGTTATGGGGGAGACTTTCAGGACCACAGGGAAGGAGGGGGGAAGAGGGGGGTTATGGGGGAGACTTTCAGGACCACATGGAAGGAGCGGGGAAGAGGGGGGTTATGGGGGAGACTTTCAGGCCCACAGGGAAGGAGGGGGGAAGAGGGGGTTATGGGGGAGACTTTCAGGACCACTGGGAAGGAGGGGGGGAAGAGGGGGTTATGGGGGAGACTTTCAGGACCACAGGGAAGGAGGGGGGGGAAGAGGGTTATGGGGGAGACTTTCAGGACCACAGGGAAGGAGGGGGGGGGAAGAGGGTTATGGGGGAGACTTTCAGGACCACAGGGAAGGAGGGGGGAAGAGGGGGGTTATGGGGGAGACTTTCAGGACCACAGGGAAGGAGGGGGGAAGAGGGGGGTTATGGGGGAGACTTTCAGGACCACAGGGAAGGAGGGGGGA
>NW_024059948.1:0-29574 GCF_016432855.1 Salvelinus namaycush | reverse complement strand
AATATAAGACTGTGTTCTACTGTAGAATATAAGACTGTGTTCTACTGTAGAATATAAGACTGTTCCACTGTAGAATATAAAGACTGTGTTCTACTGTAGAATATAAGACTGTGTTCTACTGTAGAATATAAGACTGTGTTCTACTGTAGAATATAAGACTGTTCCACTGTAGAATATAAAGACTGTGTTCTACTGTAGAATATAAAGACTGTGTTCTACTGTAGAATATAAGACTGTGTTCTACTGTAGAATATAAGACTGTGTTCTACTGTAGAATATAAAGACTGTGTTCTACTGTAGAATATAAGACTGTGTTCCACTGTAGAATATAAAGACTGTGTTCTACTGTAGAATATAAAGACTGTTCTACTGTAGAATATAAAGACTGTGTTCTACTGTAGAATATAAAGACTGTGTTCTACTGTAGAATATAAAGACTGTTCTACTGTAGAATATAAAGACTGTGTTCTACTGTAGAATATAAGACTGTGTTCTACTCTAGAATATAAGACTGTGTTCTACTGTAGAATATAAAGACTGTTCTACTGTAGAATATAAAGACTGTGTTCTACTCTAGAATATAAGACTGTGTTCTACTCTAGAATATAAGACTGTGTTCTACTGTAGAATATAAAGACTGTGTTCTACTCTAGAATATAAGACTGTGTTCTACTCTAGAATATAAGACTGTGTTCTACTGTAGAATATAAAGACTGTTCTACTGTAGAATATAAAGACTGTGTTCTACTGTAGAATATAAAGACTGTTCTACTGTAGAATATAAAGACTGTGTTCTACTCTAGAATATAAGACTGTGTTCTACTGTATAATATAAAGACTGTTCTCTGCAGTAGACCATAAAGAGGGGACCATAAAGAGCATTACAATGACATTGTGCTCGTGCATGGACTCGTGCTGCTAACATGGGGCTACTGCGCATGTTAGAGCGCAGATGCACAAACACGCAACTCTGACATACACACTCTCCCTCCCTGCCTCTCTCACTCTCTCTCCCTGCCTCTCTCTCACACACTCTCCCTCCCTGCCTCTCTCACACACACTCTCCCTGACATACACACTCTCCCTCCCTGCCTCTCTCACACACACTCTCCCTGACATACACACTCTCCCTCCCTGCCTCTCTCACGCACACTCTCCCTCCCTGCCTCTCTCACACACACTCTCCCTGACATACACACTCTCCCTCCCTGCCTCTCTCACACACACTCTCCCTCCCTGACTCTCTCACACACACTCTCCCTGACATACACACTCTCCCTCCCTGCCTCTCTCACACACACTCTCCCTCCCTGCCTCTCTCACACACACTCTCCCTCCCTGCCTCTCTCACACACACTCTCCCTCCCTGCCTCTCTCACACACACTCTCCCTCTCCCTGACTCTCTCCCTGACCCTCTCTCACTCTCTCTCCCTGACTCTCTCACACACACTCTCCCTCTCCCTGACTCTCTCCCTGACCCTCTCTCACTCTCTCTCCCTGACTCTCTCACACACACTCTCCCTCTCCCTGACTCTCTCCCTGACCCTCTCTCACTCTCTCTCCCTGCCTCTCTCACTCTCTCTCCCTGCCTCTCTCTCACACTCTCTCACACTCTCTATCTCTGCCTCTCTCACACACTCTCTCTCCCTGCCTCTCTCTCACAGTCTATCACACTCTCTCTCCCTGCCTCTCTCTCACAGTCTCTCACACTCTCTATCTCTGCCTCTCTCACACACTCTCTCTCCCTGCCTCTCTCTCACACACACTCTCTATCCCTCATTTTCACAAATCCCTCACTTTCTCTTACTCACGTACGCTCCCTCCTACCCACCCTCTTTCCTCCCTACCTCCCTCTCTACCACCCTCTCTCCCTCCCTCCATCTCTCTTCTGACAGATATATCGTCATTGTGCGGGCAGGCGGAAGGAGCTGGGTTGAACTTGAGAACGGCACACGAGAGGAGACGGAGGAAAGGACATGATGCTGCTGCAGTAACCGACATCGTTGTTAAAACATCGCAGCAACCAGCGTAGCAACCAGCGTGTCAAGGTAAGATAAACAGCTCTCTCCTCATTCTGCAGTAACTCTCATTATGACATGCTATCTCTTCCTCTTTCCCTCTCTCTTTCAATCTCTCCTCTCTACCTCCATCTTTCCCTCTCTCCCTCCATCTCTCCCTCTTTCTCTCTCTCCATCTCTCCTCTCTGTCTACCTCTCCATCGCTGTCTCTTCCTCTCTATCTGTCAGTCTCTCTCCCTTGGTGTCTCTCTCTCTCGGTCTGTCTGTCTGTCTGTCAGCTGTTGTATTGTGATGAGTCAGGACAATATGACTGAGAAAGGTTGGTAGACATAATCAGTATGTGTGTAATGCCAGAATACTGTGTGTGTGTGTGTGTGTGTGTGTGTGTGTGTGTGTGTGTGTGTGTGTGTGTGTGTGTGTGTGTGTGTGTGTGTGTGTGTATTAGATGTTAGACTATTCTGTTTATATATTATGTGTATAATGTTGGACTATTCTGTTTATATATAATATGTACCCGCAAAACACCAGTCTCAACGTCAACAGTAAAGAGGCGACTCCGGGATGCTGGCCTTCTAGGCAGAGTTGCGAAGAAAAATCCATATCTCAGACTGGCCAATAAAAAGAAAAGATTAAGATGGACAAAAAATCTCTCCTCTCTCTCTCCCTCCATCTCTCCCTCTTTCTCTACCTCCATCTCTCCTCGCTCTCTGCCTCTCCATCTCTGTCCCTTTCTCCCTGAGTCGCCTCTTCACTGTTGACATTGAGACTGGTGTTTTGCGGGGTACTATTTGTTTTTTTGTGGTTTTTTTAAAAAAAAAATTTTTTGGGGTGGATCAGCTTAATATTGCGGAAAGAATGTTGCTTCCAATGTAATTGTCTGCATCATTTCCAATCCCCCATATTTTTTGGGGTAAATATATATATCCATTCACGTATGCATACATATACACATATATACATACACATACCTACATAGACATACATACTTTTTTTAAAGAGTATACCTTTATTATTATTCCCCGCAAACCCTACCACCGATCCCCCAATTGGAGTAAACTGATAAACATTTCTGTTTTAACTTCAATTTATACATCTTATACACATTTTACAGACACAGTCTACTTTATAATAGTTCTCTCTTGTTTGTTCTTAGTCCTTCGGGGTACTATTTAATGAAGCTGCCAAACATTTCTAAGTGACCCCAAACTTTTGAGCGGTAGTGTATACTAATACAATTGGTCAGAGAAAGATATTTTGCTTAACAAATATGACATTTTCTGAAAAAAATAGTGGCCGTTATCCTCACCTTACGAGGATAACGGCGCATAGTATTTTTCTAAAATGTTGTATAAGATCGGATAACACATTGAGAGGGATCTTAGACTATTCCTCCATACACTCTTAAGGTGCTAGCTACAACCTAAAAAGGTTCTTCAGCAGCCTCCATAGGAGAAGCCTTTGAAGAACCCTTTTTGGTTCCAGGTAGAACCCTTCACACAAAACGTGTGGTTTTATTTGAAGAGGGCATAAGCACAGACGAAGGATCTGGAAAGATTCTGTATGGAGGAATGGTATAAGATCTCACCCAATGTGTTCTCCAGTCAGATTCTGTATGGAGGAATGGTATAAGATCCCACCCAATGTGTTCTCCAATCAGATTCTGTATGGAGGAATGGTATAAGATCTCACCCAATGTGTTCTCCAGTCAGATTCTGTATGGAGGAATGGTATAAGATCCCACCCAATGTGTTCTCCAGTCAGATTCTGTATGGAGGAATGGTATAAGATCCCACCCAATGTGTTCTCCAGTCAGATTCTGTATGGAGGAATGGTATAAGATCCCACCCAATGTGTTCTCCAATCAGATTCTGTATAAAGGAATGGTATAAGATCCCACCCAATGTGTTCTCCAATCAGATTCTGTATGGAGGAATGGTATAAGATCCCACCCAATGTGTTCTCCAGTCAGATTCTGTAAGGAGGAATGGTATAAGATCCCACCCAATGTGTTCTCCAGTCAGATTCTGTATGGAGGAATGGTATAAGATCCCACCCAATGTGTTCTCCAATCAGATTCTGTATAAAGGAATGGTATAAGATCCCACCCAATGTGTTCTCCAGTCAGATTCTGTAAGGAGGAATGGTATAAGATCCCACCCAATGTGTTCTCCAATCAGATTCTGTATGGAGGAATGGTATAAGATCTCACCCAATGTGTTCGCCAGTCAGATTCTGTATGGAGGAATGGTATAAGATCCCACCCAATGTGTTCTCCAGTCAGATTCTGTATGGAGGAATGGTATAAGATCCCACCCAATGTGTTCTCCAATCAGATTCTGTATAAAGGAATGGTATAAGATCCCACCCAATGTGTTCTCCAATCAGATTCTGTATGGAGGAATGGTATAAGATCCCACCCAATGTGTTCTCCAGTCAGATTCTGTATGGAGGAATGGTCTAAGATCCCTCCCACTGTGTTCTCCAATCAGATTCTGTATGGAGGAATGGTATAAGATCCCACCCAATGTGTTCTCCAGATCAGATTCTGTATGGAGGAATGGTATAAGATCCCACCCAATGTGTTCTCCAATCAGATTCTGTATGGAGGAATGGTATAAGATCCCACCCAATGTGTTCTCCAATCAGATTCTGTATAAAGGAATGGTATAAGATCCCACCCAATGTGTTCTCCAATCAGATTCTGTATGGAGGAATGGTATAAGATCCCACCCAATGTGTTCTCCAGATCATAAAACATTTTTAGAAAAAGGCTCAGTGCCGTTATCATCGTAAGGTATTGAGAACAGGGCTGATAATGTTGGATCCCGCTGTTTCTAAATGTTTATCAACGATGAACAGGGCTGATAATGTTGGATCCCACTGTATATCTAAATGTTTATCAACGATGAACAGGGCTGATAATGTTGGACCCCACTGTATATCTAAATGTTTATCAACGATGAACAGGGCTGATAATGTTGGATCCCGCTGTATATCTAAATGTTTATCAACGATGAACAGGGCTGATAATGTTGGATCCCGCTGTATATCTAAATGTTTATCAACGATGAACAGGGCTGATAATGTTGGACCCCACTGTATATCTAAATGTTTATCAACGATGAACAGGGCTGATAATGTTGGATCCCACTGTATATCTAAATGTTTATCAACGATGAACAGGGCTGATAATGTTGGATCCCACTGTATATCTAAATGTTTATCAACGATGAACAGGGCTGATAATGTTGGATCCCACTGTATATCTAAATGTTTATCAACGATGAACAGGGCTGATAATGTTGGATCCCGCTGTATATCTAAATGTTTATCATGGATGAACAGGGCTGATAATGTTGGATCACACTGTATAACTAAATGTTTATCATGGATGAACAGGGCTGATAATGTTGGATCCCACTGTATATCTAAATGTTTATCAACGATGAACAGGGCTGATAATGTTGGATCCCGCTGTATATCTAAATGTTTATCAACGATGAACAGGGCTGATAATGTTGGATCCCACTGTATATCTAAATGTTTATCAACGATGAACAGGGCTGATAATGTTGGATCCCACTGTATATCTAAATGTTTATCAACGATGAACAGGGCTGATAATGTTGGATCCCGCTGTATCTAAATGTTTATCAACGATGAACAGGGCTGATAATGTTGGATCCCGCTGTATCTAAATGTTTATCAACGATGAACAGGGCTGATAATGTTGGATCCCGCTGTATATCTAAATGTTTATCAACGATGAACAGGGCTGATAATGTTGGATCCCACTGTATATCTAAATGTTTATCAACGATGAACAGGGCTGATAATGTTGGATCCCACTGTATATCTAAATGTTTATCATGGATAAACAGGGCTGATAATGTTGGATCCCACTGTATATCTAAATGTTTATCAACGATGAACAGGGCTGATAATGTTGGATCCCACTGTATATCTAAATGTTTATCAACGATGAACAGGGCTGATAATGTTGGATCCCACTGTATATCTAAATGTTTATCAACGATGAACAGGGCTGATAATGTTGGATCCCGCTGTATATCTAAATGTTTATCAACGATGAACAGGGCTGATAATGTTGGATCACACTGTATAACTAAATGCTTATCAACGATGAACAGGGCTGATAATGTTGGATCCCACTGTATATCTAAATGTTTATCAACGATGAACAGGGCTGATAATGTTGGATCCCACTGTATATCTAAATGCTTATCAACGATGAACAGGGCTGATAATGTTGGATCCCACTGTATATCTAAATGTTTATCAACGATGAACAGGGCTGATAATGTTGGATCCCGCTGTATCTAAATGTTTATCATGGATGAACAGGGCTGATAATGTTGGATCCCGCTGTATATCTAAATGTTTATCAACGATGAACAGGGCTGATAATGTTGGATCCCACTGTATATCTAAATGTTTATCAACGATGAACAGGGCTGATAATGTTGGATCACACTGTATAACTAAATGTTTATCAACGATGAACAGGGCTGATAATGTTGGATCCCGCTGTATATCTAAATGTTTATCAACGATGAACAGGGCTGATAATGTTGGATCCCGCTGTATATCTAAATGTTTATCAACGATGAACAGGGCTGATAATGTTGGATCCCGCTGTATATCTAAATGTTTATCAACGATGAACAGGGCTGATAATGTTGGATCCCACTGTATATCTAAATGTTTATCAACGATGAACAGGGCTGATAATGTTGGATCCCGCTGTATATCTAAATGTTTATCAACGATGAACAGGGCTGATCATGTTGGATCCCGCTGTATATCTAAATGTTTATCATGGATGAACAGGGCTGATAATGTTGGACCCCACTGTATATCTAAATGTTTATCAACGATGAACAGGGCTGATAATGTTGGATCCCGCTGTATATCTAAATGTTTATCAAGGATGAACAGGGCTGATAATGTTGGATCCCACAGTATATCTAAATGTTTATCAACGATGAACAGGGCTGATAATGTTGGATCCCACTGTATATCTAAATGTTTATCAACGATGAACAGGGCTGATAATGTTGGATCCCGCTGTATATCTAAATGTTTATCAACGATGAACAGGGCTGATAATGTTGGACCCCACTGTATATCTAAATGTTTATCAACGATGAACAGGGCTGATAATGTTGGATCCCGCTGTATATCTAAATGTTTATCAACGATGAACAGGGCTGATAATGTTGGATCCCGCTGTATATCTAAATGTTTATCATGGATGAACAGGGCTGATAATGTTGGATCCCGCTGTATATCTAAATGTTTATCAACGATGAACAGGGCTGATAATGTTGGATCCCACTGTATATCTAAATGTTTATCAACGATGAACAGGGCTGATAATGTTGGATCCCGCTGTATATCTAAATGTTTATCATGGATGAACAGGGCTGATAATGTTGGATCCCGCTGTATATCTAAATGTTTATCAACGATGAACAGGGCTGATAATGTTGGATCCCACTGTATATCTAAATGTTTATCAACGATGAACAGGGCTGATAATGTTGGATCCCGCTGTATATCTAAATGTTTATCAACGATGAACAGGGCTGATAATGTTGGATCCCGCTGTATATCTAAATGTTTATCAACGATGAACAGGGCTGATAATGTTGGATCCCGCTGTATATCTAAATGTTTATCAACGATGAACAGGGCTGATAATGTTGGATCCCACTGTATATCTAAATGTTTATCAACGATGAACAGGGCTGATAATGTTGGATCCCGCTGTATATCTAAATGTTTATCATGGATGAACAGGGCTGATAATGTTGGACCCCACTGTATATCTAAATGTTTATCAACGATGAACAGGGCTGATAATGTTGGATCCCGCTGTATATCTAAATGTTTATCAACGATGAACAGGGCTGATAATGTTGGATCCCACTGTATATCTAAATGTTTATCAACGATGAACAGGGCTGATAATGTTGGATCCCACTGTATATCTAAATGTTTATCAACGATGAACAGGGCTGATAATGTTAGATCCCACTGTATATCTAAATGTTTATCAACGATGAACAGGGCTGATAATGTTGGATCCCGCTGTATCTAAATGTTTATCAACGATGAACAGGGCTGATAATGTTGGATCCCGCTGTATATCTAAATGTTTATCAACGATGAACAGGGCTGATAATGTTGGATCCCACTGTATATCTAAATGTTTATCAACGATGAACAGGGCTGATAATGTTGGATCCCGCTGTATCTAAATGTTTATCAACGATGAACAGGGCTGATAATGTTGGATCCCGCTGTATATCTAAATGTTTATCATGGATGAACAGGGCTGATAATGTTGGATCCCGCTGTATCTAAATGTTTATCAACGATGAACAGGGCTGATAATGTTGGATCCCACTGTATCTAAATGTTTATCAACGATGAACAGGGCTGATAATGTTGGATCCCGCTGTATATCTAAATGTTTATCAACGATGAACAGGGCTGATAATGTTGGATCCCGCTGTATATCTAAATGTTTATCAACGATGAACAGGGCTGATAATGTTGGATCCCACTGTATATCTAAATGTTTATCAACGATGAACAGGGCTGATAATGTTGGATCCCGCTGTATCTAAATGTTTATCTTTCCAACAGAATGGAGCTGATGATAATTATCCTCCTGCTAACTCTAGCCCAGTCTGCAGAGAGTGGAGGAAAACCTGCTAAGAAAGTTAAGAAGGGAAAGCAAGTCATATGTCCTTCGTAAGTCCTTCTCAGCGTTTATTTTTCACCTGCGCCGAATACAACAGGTGTAGACCTTACAGTGAAATGCTTACTTACAGGCTCTAACCAATAGTGCAAAATAAAAGGTGTGTGTGTGTGTGTGTGTGTGTGTGTGTGTGTGTGTGTGTGTGTGTGTGTGTGTGTGTGTGTGTGTGTGTGTGTGTGTGTGTGTGTGTGTGTGTGTGTAAAGAAATAAAACAAGAGTAAAAATACATGTGAAAATAACAGTAGCAAGGCTATATACAGACACCGGTTAGTCAAGCTTTTTGAGGTAGTATGTACATGTAGGTATGGTTAAAGTGACTATGCATATATGATGAACAGAAAGTAGCAGCAGCGTAAAAGAGGGGTTGGGTGGGGCACCATTTGGTTACCTGTTCAGGAGTCTTATTGGTTGGGGGTAAAAACTGTTGAGAAGCCTTTTTGTCCTAGACTGGCACTCCGGTACCGCTTGCCGTGCGGTAGTAGAGAGAACAGTCTATGACTGGGGTGGCTGGGGTCTTTGACAATTTTTAGGGCCTTCCTCTGACACCGCCTGGTGTAGAGGTTCTAGATGGCAGGCAGCTTTGCCCAAGTGATGTACTGGGCCGTACGCACTACCCTCTGTAGTGCCTTGCGGTCAGAGGCCAAGCAATTGCCGTACCAGGCAGTGATGCAACCGGTCAGGATGCTCTCGATGTTGCAGCTGTAGAACCTTTTGAGGATCTCAGGACCCATGCCAAATCTTTTTAGTTTCCTGAAGGGGAATAGGCTTTGTCATGCCCGCTTCACAACTGTCTTGGTGTGTTTGGAACATTCTAGTTTGTTGGTGATGTGGACACCAAGGAACTTGAAACTCTCAACCTGCTCCACTACAGCCCCGTTGATGTTAATGGGGGCGTGCTCGGTGCTCCAATTCCTGTAGTCCACAATCATCTCCTTAGTCTTGGTTAAGTTGAGGGATAGGTTGTTATTCTGGCACCACCCGGCCATGTCTCTGACCTCCTCCCTATACGCTGTCTCGTCGTTGTCGGTGATCAGGCCTACCACTGTTGTGTCGTCTGCAAACTTAATGATGGTGTTGGAGTCGTGCCTGGCTATGCTGTCGTGGGTGAACAGGGAGTACAGGAGGGGACTGAGCACGCACCCCTGGGGAGCTCCAGTGTTGAGGATCAGTGTGGCAGATGTGTTGTTACCTACCCTCACCACCTGGGGGCGGCCCGTCAGGAAGTCCAGGATCCAGTTTGAGGGAGGTGTTTAGTCCCAGGTTCCTTAGCTTAGTGATGAGCTTTGAGGGTACTATGGTGTTGAACGCTGAGCTGTAGTCAACGAATAGCATTCTCACATAGGTGTTCCTTTTGTCCAGGTGGGAAAGGGCAGTGTGGAGTGGAATAGCAATTGCATCATCTGTGGATCTGTTTGGGCGGTATGCAAATTAGAGTGGGTCTAGGGTTTCTGGGATAATGGTGTTGATGTGAGCCAATACCAGCCTTTCAAAGTACTTCATGGCTACTGACGTGAGTGCTACGGGTCTGTAGTCATTTAGGCAGGTTGCCTTTGTGTTCTTGGGCACAGGGACTATGGTGGTCTGCTTGAAATATGGTATTACAGACTCAGTCAGGGACATGTTGAAAATGTCAGTGAAGACACCTGGCAGTTGGTCAGCACATGCCCGGAGCACACGTCCTGGTAATCCGTCTGGCCCCGCAGCCTTGTGTATGTTGACCTGTTTAAAGGTCTTACTCACGTCGGCTACGGAGAGTGTGATCACACAGTCGTCCGGAACAGCTGATGCTCTCATGCATGCCTCAGTGTTGCTTGCCTCGAAGCGAGCATAGAAGTGATTTAGCTCGTCATTCCGTGAAACATAGGATATTACAGTTTTTGATGTCCCGTTGGTAGGATATTCGTGATCGTACCTCGTCTAGTTTATTATCCAATGATTGCACGTTGGGAGTAATATTGACGGTAACGGCAGCTTTCCTACTCGCCTTCTCCGGGTCGTGACCAGGCATCCGGCTCTTCGTCCTCTGTACCTGCGTCGCTTCCTGTTGCGAATAACTGGGATGTTGACCCTGCTGGGTGTTTGGAGAATATCATGTGAGTCTTGCTTGTTGTTGAAAAAATCTTTGTCTAATCCGAGGTGAGTGATCGCTGTCCTGATATCCAGAAGCTCTTTTCTGCCGTAAGATACGGTTGCAGAAACATTATGTACAAAATAAGTTACAAATAACGCGAATAAAACCACATAATGGCACAATTGGTTGGGCGCCCGTACAACTGCTGCCATTTCTTCTGGCGCCATTTTAGTAGTAGTAGCAGTAGTAGTAGCGGTAGTAGTAGTAGTGGTAGTGGTAGTAGTAGTAGTAGTAGTAGTAGTAGTAGTAGTAGTAGTAGCGGTTGTAGTGGTAGTGGTAGTGGTAGTATTAGTATTAGTAGTAGCAGTAGTTTAATTAGTAGTAGTAGTAAAAATGGTGGTGGTGGTAGAAGTAGTAGTAGCGGTAGTAGTAGTAGTAGTAGTAGTGGTAGTGGTAGTGGTAGTAGTAGTAGTAGTAGTTGTAATAGTATTAGTATTAGTAGTAGCAGTAGTATTAAAAATAGTGGCGGTGTTGATGGTGGTGGTAGTAGTAGTAGTGATAGTAGTAGTAGTAGTAGTAAAAATACTGACAGTGTTTAGTAGTAGTCGTAGCGGTTGTAGTAGTAATAGTAGTAGTATTAGTAGTAGTAGTAAAATAGTGTCAGTGTTGATGGCAGTAGTAGTAGTAAAATAGTGTCAGTAGTAGTAGTAGTAGTATTAAAAATAGTGGCAGTATTGGTAGTAGCAGTAGTAGTAGTAGTAGTACTAGAGGTAGTAGTAGTAGTAGTACTAGTAGTAGTACTAGAGGTAGTAGCGGTAGTAGTAGCGGTAGTAGTAGTAGTAGCAGTAGTAGTAGTAGTAGTAGCGGTAGTAGTAGTAGTAGCAGTAGTAGTAGTAGCAGTAGTAGCAGTAGTAGCAGTAGCAGTAGTAGTAGCAGTAGCAGTAGTAGTAGTAGCAGTAGTAGTAGTAGTAGCAGTAGTAGTAGTAGTAGCAGCAGTAGTAGTAGTAGTAGTAACAGTAGTAGTAGTAGTAGTAGCAGCAGTAGTAGTAGTAGTTGAAGTAGTAGTCATAGTTCTAGTAGTAGTAGTAGAATTAGTAGAAGTAGTAGTAGTAGCAGTAAGTGTATTATGTGTTTGTGTTACAGACAGCTGTCTGCAGAGGAGATTGCTCAGGTACCAGCCAACTCCACCAGCAACATCCTCAACAGGCTGATGGTGACATATGACTCTCGGATACGACCCAACTTTAAAGGTTAGTTACATATATGCAACCAACTCAATGGCCTTGTGGTGGAGTGTCCGCCCTGGGATTGAACACCGAACAAACAAGCCTAACACCACACACAGCCCTAACCAACGTTAATGGTTAGTAGCAACTATACAAACACACACACACACACACACACAACTCTAACCCATGACTCTATTGAACTGTTATACAGTAACAACTCTAACCCCATGACTCTATTGAACTGTTATACAGTAACAACTCTAACCCATGACTCTATTGAACTGTTATACAGTAACACCTCTAACCCCATGACTCTATTGAACTGTTATACAGTAACACCTCTAACCCATGACTCTATTGAACTGTTATACAGTAACACCTCTAACCCATGACTCTATTGAACTGTTATACAGTAACAACTCTAACCCCATGACTCTATTGAACTGTTATACAGTAACACCTCTAACCCATGACTCTATTGAACTGTTATACAGTAACACCTCTAACCCATGACTCTATTGAACTGTTATACAGTAACACCTCTAACCCATGACTCTATTGAACTGTTATACAGTAACACCTCTAACCCATGACTCTATTGAACTGTTATACAGTAACAACCCATGACTCTATTGAACTGTTATACAGTAACACCTCTAACCCATGACTCTATTGAACTGTTATACAGTAACACCTCTAACCCATGACTCTATTGAACTGTTATACAGTAACACCTCTAACCCATGACTCTATTGAACTGTTATACAGTAACACCTCTAACCCATGACTCTATTGAACTGTTATACAGTAACACCTCTAACCCATGACTCTATTGAACTGTTATACAGTAACACCTCTAACCCCATGACTCTATTGAACTGTTATACAGTAACAGTTCAATAGAGGAGAAGAGGGAAGAGGAGAAGATGAGAGAGTAGTAGGAGAGGGGGAGGAGAAGAGAGAAGCGGAGGAAATGATAGAAGAGGAGGGGAAGAGAGGAGAGGAGGAGAAGAGAATAGGTAGAGAGGAGGAGGAGAGTGAAGAAGAGAGAAGAGGAGGAGGATAAGAGAGAAGAGGAGGGAAGAGAGAGCTGGAGGAGGATAGGGGTAGGAGACGAGGGGAGAGAAGAGAGGGGGAGGAGAAGAGAGAAGAGGAGAAGAGAGAAGAGGAGAAGAGGGAGATGAGGAGAAGAGAGGAGAGGAGGAGGAGAATAGAGAAGAGGAGGTGGAGAGAAGGGGACAGAAGAGAGAAGAGGAAGAGAGGAGGAGGAGACGAGGAAGAGAAGAGAGGAGAAGACAGAAGAGGAGGAGAGGAGGGGGCAGAAGAGAGAAGAGGAGGAGAGGAGACAAAGAGAGGAGGAGAAGAGAGAAGATGTGGAGAGGAGGAGAAGAGGAGGAGAGACGAGGAGAAGAGATGAGGAGGAGAATAGAGGAGAGGAGAGGAGAGATGAGGAGGAGAGGAGCAGAAGAAGTGGAGGAGAGGGGGAGGAGAAGAGGAAAGAGAGGAGGAGAAGAGGTGGAGAAGAGAGAGGGGGAGTAGAAGAGGAGGAGAGGAGAGACAAGGAGAAGAGGAGGAGAGGGGGAGGAGGAGAGGAGAGAAGAGGATAAGAGGAGGGGGGGAGGAGAAGAGGGAAGAGAGGAGGAGAAGAGAGAGGGGGAGGAGGAGAGGGAAGAGAGAGGAGGAGGAGAGAGGGAGCAAGAAGAGAGAAGAGGAGGAGAAGAGAGGAGAGAAGGAGAAGAGAGGAGAGGAGGAGGAGAATAGAGAAGAGGAGTAGAAGAGGAGGAGAAGAGAGGAGAGAAGGAGAAGAGGTGGAGAGGAGGAGGAGGAGAAGAGGGAAGAGAGGAGGGGAGGAGAAGAGGGGAGAGGGGAGAAGAGGAGGAGAGTGGAGTGGAGGAGGAGAGAAGAGGAGGAGAGAAGGAGGAGAAAGGAGAAGAGAGGAGGAGAAGAGGATGACAGAAGGAGTCAGTTTGGTTAATAAGCTGAAAGTGCTGCAAGCCTGTGTGAGAGAGAGAGAGACACGGCCATATGCTGCTAATCAGGTTGAGCGGAGCGGAATGATCACATGACTGTCAAGACCACAGTAATGCCAAACACACACACACACACGCGCACACACACACACACACACACACACACACACACACACACACACACACACACACACACACACACACACACACACACACACACACACACACACACACACACACACACACACACACACACACACGCACACACACACACACACACACAGACACACAGACACACAGACACACACGAATTAAACTGGCATGGGGGTGTTTATGTTGACTCTATGTGTGTGTGTGTGTGTGTGCGTGTGCGTGTGCGTGCGCGTGCGCGTGCGCGTGTGTGTGTGTTCCAGGTGTTCCGGTGGAAGACAAGATTAATATGTTCATCAACAGTTTTGGCTCCATCCAGGAAACCAACATGGTGAGTTACTAATGCTAAAACCTCTGCATGCTAACAATGCTAACAACATTCCAACGTTATCAACATTAGCCTGTATGCTATTAACAGTAGCCTGTATGCTATTAACATTAGTCTGTAAACCATCAACATTAGCCTGTATGCTATTAACATTAGTCTGTAAACCATCAACATTAGCCTGTATGCTACCACCATTAGCCTGTATGCTATAAACAGTAGCCTGTATGCTATTAACATTAGTCTGTAAACCATCAACATTAGCCTGTATGCTACCACCATTAGCCTGTATGCTATTAACATTAGTCTGTAAACCATCAACATTAGCCTGTATGCTACCACCATTAGACTGTATGCTATTAACATTAGTCTGTAAACCATCAACATTAGCCTGTATGCTACCACCATTAGCCTGTATGCTACAAACAGTAGCCTGTATGCTATTAACATTAGTCTGTAAACCATCAACATTAGCCTGTATGCTACCACCATTAGCCTGTATGCTATTAACATTAGTCTGTTAACCATCAACATTAGCCTGTATGCTACCACCATTAGCCTGTATGCTATTAACAGTAGCCTGTATGCTATTAACATTAGTCTGTAAACCATCAGCATTAGCCTGTATGCTACCACCATTAGCCTGTATGCTATAAACAGTAGCCTGTATGCTATTAACATTAGTCTGTAAACCATCAACATTAGCCTGTATGCTACCACCATTAGACTGTATGCTATCAGCATTAGCCTGTATGCTGCCCTAAACTCTCTCCTGGCCCCTTACACTAAGTCTGAATGTGTCCTGCTAGGTGACCTAAACTGGGACATTAAACCACCTGACCAAGTCCTAAAGCAATGGGACTCCCTAAATCTTTCTCAGATTATTACCAATCCCACAAGGTACGAGTCCAAACACCCAGAAAAGGCTTCTCTCCTCGATGTTATCCTCAGAAATAATCCGGATAGGTATCAGTGTTTTCTGTCAAGTCCTTAGTGATCATCGCCAAGCATATCTCTGACCTTTTTAACCTGTCTCTCCTCTCTGGGGAGGTTCCCATTGCTTGGAAGGCAGCCACGGTTCGTCCTTTATTTAAAGGGTCAGATCAAGCTGATCCTAACTGTTTAAGGCCTATTTCTATTTTTGCCCTGTTTATCTAAAGTGTTGTAAAAACTTGTCAATAATCAACTGACTGGGCCTCCTGGGTGGCGCAGTGGTCTAGGGCACTGCATCGCAGTGCTAGCTGCGCCACCAGAGTCTCTGGGTTCGCGCCCAGGCTCTGTCGCAGCCGGCCGCGACCGGGAGGTCCGTGGGGCGACACACAATTGGCATAGCGTCGTCCGGGTTAGGGAGGGTTTGGCCGGTAAGGATATCCTTGTCTCATCGCGCTCCAGCGACTCCTGTGGCGGGCCGGGCGCAGTGCGCGCTAACCAAGGGGGCCAGGTACACAGTGTTTCCTTCGACACATTGGTGCGGCTGGCTTTCGGGTTGGAGGCACGCTGTGTTAAGAAGCAGTGCGGCTTGGTTGGGTTGTGCTTCGGAGGACGCATGGCTTTCGACCTTCGTCTCTCCCGTACGGGAGTTGTAGCGATGAGACAAGATAGTAATTACTAGCGATTGGATACCACGAAAATTGGGGAGAAAAATGGGAGAAAAAAAATAATATATATATATATAAACATTAAAAAAGAATTATCAACTGACTGGCTGTCTTGACGTCTATAGTATTCTCTCTGGTATGTATCTGGTTTCCGCTCAGGTTAACCTTTTACGGGGGCAGCCTGCCACCGGTACACTTATGACAACATCCAGCTCAAAGTGCAGGGCGCGAAATTCAAAATCTATTTTTTTTAAATATTTAACTTTCACACATTAACAAGTCCAAGACACCAGATGAAAGGTGCACATCTTGTGAATCAAGCCAACATGTCCGATTTTTAAAATGTTTTACAGGGAAGACAAAATATGTAAATCTATTAGCTAACCACGTTAGCAAAAGACACAACTTTTCTAACTCCATCAGTTTCTTACTCCATCAGGTGCTATCACAAATTCGACCAAATAAAGATATAAATAGCCACTAACCAAGAAACAAATTCATCAGATGACAGTCTGATAACATATTTATTGTATAGCATATGTTTTGTTCGAAAAATTTGCATATTTCATGTATAAACCATAGTTTACATTTCAGCTACAATCCGAAATTGCACCGAAAGCAGCCATAATATTTACAGACACCAACGTCAAATAGCTAATTACTCATCATAAAACATTTCTGAAAAATACATAGTCTGCAGCAATTGAAAGACAGGCATCTTGTGATTCCAAACAATATTTCCGATTTATTAAATGTTTTACAGCGAAAACAAAATGTATCGCTATATTAGCGTAGCTACAATAGACAGAAATAATTGGGTGCCCACGGCCAATTCACATGCACGACAGATATATGAAATAACATCATAAAATGGGTCTTACTTTTGCTGATCTTTCATCAGAATGTTGAAGAACGTGTCCTCTGTCCAGATGAGTCGTTGTTTCGATTCAGAATGGCAAATTTCCCTCTTCAATTAGCATTGGCACTAGCCGAGTGGCATAAATTTCTCCAACGTAAACACAGTCAGAGGACGGAACACGGCAAAACTCCCGAATAAAGTTTCAATAATCTGATTAAACTATATTGAAAAAACATACATTACGATGATATGGTCACATGTATCAAAAAAAATTCGAGCCGGAGACGTTAGCCGTTCGTTACCAAGGCAAAACAGAAGTCAATCCCACTTCCTTCAGAGTACCGGAAGTGGACGGTCACGTCAAAGAAATAGGTTTTTTTCCACCACAGAACAAGATGAGCACAAAAATTTCTTCTCTGACATCCTCTTTACACCAATAGGAAGGCGTATAGAGTGTCAGCAGACTCCTAAGTGTCAAGACCATGTATAGGCATCAAGTTGAAAAGAGCATCGATTTCTGACATTTCACTTCCTGGTCAGGAAAAGTGCTGCAGAAGGACTTCTGTTTCACTCAGAGAAATAATTCCAACTCTTTTAGAAACTAGAAAGTGTTTTCTATCCAGAATAGAATAATAATAATAATAAGAAGAAATATAATAATAATATTCATATTGTACGAGCAAGATTTGAGTAGGAGGCCGTTTGAAATGGGCACGATTTCACTGGCTACTCAACACTTTGCCTTGCAGCCATAAGAAGTTAAAATATAATAATCAACTGACTGGCTGTCTTGACGTCTATAGTATTCTCTCTGGTATGTGTCTGGTTTCCACTCAGGTTAATATATAATAATCAACTGACTGGCTGTCTTGACGTCTATAGTATTCTCTCTGGTATGTATCTGGTTTCCGCTCAGGTTAATATATAATAATCAACTGACTGGCTGTCTTGATGTCTATAGTATTCTCTCTGGTATGTATCTGGTTTCCACTCGGGTTAATATATAATAATCACCTGACTGTCTGTCTTGACGTCTATAGTATTCTCTCTGGTATGTATCTGGTTTCCACTCAGGTTAATATATAATAATCAACTGACTGGCTGTCTTGACGTCTATAGTATTCTCTCTGGTATGTATCTGGTTTCCGCTCAGGTTAATATATAATAATCAACTGACTGGCTGTCTTGACGTCTATAGTATTCTCTCTGGTATGGATCTGGTTTCCGCTCAGGTTAATATATAATAATCAACTGACTGGCTGACTGGCTGTCTTGACGTCTATAGTATTCTCTCTGGTATGTATCTGGTTTCCACTCAGGTTAATATATAATAATCAACTGACTGACTGTCTTGACGTCTATAGTATTCTCTCTGGTATGTATCTGGTTTCCACTCAGGTTAATATATAATAATCAACTGACTGGCTGTCTTGACGTCTATAGTATTCTCTCTGGTATGTATCTGGTTTCCGCTCAGGTTAATATATAATAATCAACTGACTGGCTGTCTTGACGTCTATAGTATTCTCTCTGGTATGTGTCTGGTTTCCGCTCAGGTTAATATATAATAATCAACTGACTGGCTGTCTTGACGTCTATACTATTCTCTCTGGTATGTATCTGGTTTCCACTCAGGTTAATATATAATAATCAACTGACTGGCTGTCTTGACGTCTATAGTATTCTCTCTGGTATGGATCTGGTTTCCGCTCAGGTTAATATATAATAATCAACTGACTGGCTGTCTTGACGTCTATAGTATTCTCTCTGGTATGTATCTGGTTTCCACTCGGGTTAATATATAATAATCAACTGACTGGCTGACTGGCTGTCTTGACGTCTATAGTATTCTCTCTGGTATGTATCTGGTTTCCACTCGGGTTAATATATAATAATCAACTGACTGGCTGACTGGCTGTCTTGACGTCTATAGTATTCTCTCTGGTATGTATCTGGTTTCCACTCAGGTTAATATATAATAATCAACTGACTGGCTGTCTTGACGTCTATAGTATTCTCTCTGGTATGTATCTGGTTTCCGCTCAGGTTAATATATAATAATCAACTGACTGGCTGTCTTGACGTCTATAGTATTCTCTCTGGTATGTATCTGGTTTCCACTCAGGTTAATATATAACAATCAACTGACTGGCTGTCTTGACGTCTATAGTATTCTCTCTGGTATGTATCTGGTTTCCGCTCAGGTTAATATATAATAATCAACTGACTGGCTGTCTTGACGTCTATAGTATTCTCTCTGGTATGTATCTGGTTTCCACTCAGGTAATCAACTGACTGGCTGTCTTGACGTCTATAGTATTCTCTCTGGTATGTATCTGGTTTCCACTCAGGTTAATATATAATAATCACCTGACTGTCTGTCTTGACGTCTATAGTATTCTCTCTGGTATGTATCATGGTTTCTGCTCAGGTTAATATATATTATTCAACTGACTGGCTGTCTTGACGTCTATAGTATTCTCTCTGGTACGTATCTGGTTTCTGCTCAGGTTAATATATAATAATCAACTGACTGGTTGTCTTGACGTCTATAGTATTCTCTCTGGTATGTATCTGGTTTCCACTCAGGTTAATATATAATAATCAACTGACTGGCTGACTGGCTGTCTTGACGTCTATAGTATTCTCTCTGGTATGTATCTGGTTTCCACTCAGGTTAATATATAATAATCAACTGACTGACTGTCTTGACGTCTATAGTATTCTCTCTGGTATGTATCTGGTTTCCACTCGGGTTAATATATAATAATCAACTGACTGGCTGACTGGCTGTCTTGACGTCTATAGTATTCTCTCTGGTATGTATCTGGTTTCCACTCAGGTTAATATATAATAATCAACTGACTGGCTGTCTTGACGTCTATAGTATTCTCTCTGGTATGTATCTGGTTTCCACTCGGGTTAATATATAATAATCAACTGACTGGCTGTCTTGACGTCTATAGTATTCTCTCTGGTATGTGTCTGGTTTCCGCTCAGGTTAATATATAATAATCAACTGACTGGCTGTCTTGACGTCTATAGTATTCTCTCTGGTATGTATCTGGTTTCCACTCAGGTTAATATATAATAATCAACTGACTGGCTGTCTTGACGTCTATAGTATTCTCTCTGGTATGGATCTGGTTTCCACTCGGGTTAATATATAATAATCAACTGACTGGCTGACTGGCTGTCTTGACGTCTATAGTATTCTCTCTGGTATGTATCTGGTTTCCACTCAGGTTAATATATAATAATCAACTGACTGGCTGTCTTGACGTCTATAGTATTCTCTCTGGTATGGATCTGGTTTCTGCTCAGGTTAATATATAATAATCAACTGACTGGCTGTCTTGACGTCTATAGTATTCTCTCTGGTATGTATCTGGTTTCCGCTCAGGTTAATATATAATAATCAACTGACTGGCTGTCTTGACGTCTATAGTATTCTCTCTGGTATGTATCTGGTTTCCACTCAGGTAATCAACTGACTGGCTGTCTTGACGTCTATAGTATTCTCTCTGGTATGTATCTGGTTTCCACTCAGGTTAATATATAATAATCACCTGACTGTCTGTCTTGACGTCTATAGTATTCTCTCTGGTATGTATCATGGTTTCTGCTCAGGTTAATATATATTATTCAACTGACTGGCTGTCTTGACGTCTATAGTATTCTCTCTGGTACGTATCTGGTTTCTGCTCAGGTTAATATATAATAATCAACTGACTGGTTGTCTTGACGTCTATAGTATTCTCTCTGGTATGTATCTGGTTTCCACTCAGGTTAATATATAATAATCAACTGACTGGCTGTCTTGATGTCTATAGTATTCTCTCTGGTACGTATCTGGTTTCTGCTCAGGTTAATATATAATAATCAACTGACTGGCTGTCTTGACGTCTATAGTATTCTCTCTGGTATGTATCTGGTTTCCGCTCAGGTTAATATATAATAATCAACTGACTGGCTGTCTTGACGTCTATAGTATTCTCTCTGGTATGTATCTGGTTTCCACTCAGGTTAATATATAACAATCAACTGACTGGCTGTCTTGACGTCTATAGTATTCTCTCTGGTATGTATCTGGTTTCCGCTCAGGTTAATATATAATAATCAACTGACTGGCTGTCTTGACGTCTATAGTATTCTCTCTGGTATGTATCTGGTTTCCACTCAGGTAATCAACTGACTGGCTGTCTTGACGTCTATAGTATTCTCTCTGGTATGTATCTGGTTTCCACTCAGGTTAATATATAATAATCACCTGACTGTCTGTCTTGACGTCTATAGTATTCTCTCTGGTATGTATCATGGTTTCTGCTCAGGTTAATATATATTATTCAACTGACTGGCTGTCTTGACGTCTATAGTATTCTCTCTGGTACGTATCTGGTTTCTGCTCAGGTTAATATATAATAATCAACTGACTGGCTGTCTTGATGTCTATAGTATTCTCTCTGGTACGTATCTGGTTTCTGCTCAGGTTAATATATAATAATCAACTGACTGGCTGTCTTGACGTCTATAGTATTCTCTCTGGTATGTATCTGGTTTCCACTCAGGTTAATATATAATAATCAACTGACTGGCTGTCTTGATGTCTATAGTATTCTCTCTGGTACGTATCTGGTTTCTGCTCAGGTTAATATATAATAATCAACTGACTGGCTGTCTTGACGTCTATAGTATTCTCTCTGGTATGTATCTGGTTTCCACTCAGGTTAATATATAATAATCAACTGACTGGCTGTCTTGACATCTATAGTATTCTCTCTGGTATGTATCTGGTTTCCACTCAGGTTAATATATAATAATCAACTGACTGGCTGTCTTGACGTCTATAGTATTCTCTCTGGTATGTATCTGGTTTCTGCTCAGGTTATGGACGTGTCACTGCAACCTAAAAGGTCCTCTATGATGTCACACTTGCCCTTGATTCTAAGCTATGTTGTGCTGCTATTTTTATTGACATGGCCAACGCTTTTGATACGGTAGACCATTCTATTCTTGTGGGCCGGCTAAGGAGTAGTGGTGTCTCTGAGTGCTGCAGAGATGGTTGTCCTTCTGGAAGATTCTCCCATCTCCACAGAGGAACTCAGGAGCTCTGTCAGAGTGACCATTGGGTTCTTGGTCACCTCCCTGTCCAAGGCCCTTCTACCCAATTGCTCAGTTTAGCCCTGCGTCCAGCTCTAGGAAGAACCTTGGTGATTCCAAACTTCTTCCATTTAAACAATGATGGAGGCCACTGTGTTCTTAAGGACCTTTAATGTTGCAGAAATGTTTTGGTACCCTTCCCCAGATCTGTGCATCGACACAGTCCTGTCTTGCAGCTCTATAGACATTTCCTTCGTTCTCATGGCTTGGTTTTTGCTCTGACATGTACTGTCAACTGTGGGACCTTATATAGACAGGTGTGTGCCTTTCCAAATCATGTCCAATCAATTGAATTTACCACAGGTGGACTCAAATCAAGTTATAGAAACATCTCAAGGATGATTCATGGAAACAGGATGCACCTGAACTCAATTTCTAGTCTCATAGCAAAATGGTCTGAATATTTCCTATATGTAAATAAGATGTTTTTTCCATATTTACTTTGTCATTACGGGGTATCATGTGTAGATTGATCTTTGTCATTACGGGGTAGAGTGTGTAGATTGATCTTTGTCATTATGGGGTATCATGTGTAGATTGATCTTTGTCATTATGGGGTATCACGTGTAGATTGATCTTTGTCATTATGGGGTAGAGTGTGTAGATTGATCTTTGTCATTATGGGGTAGAGTGTGTAGATTGATCTTTGTCATTATGGGGTATCATGTGTAGATTGATCTTTGTCATTATGGGGTAGAGTGTGTAGATTGATCTTTGTCATTATGGGGTATCATGTGTAGATTGATCTTTGTCATTATGGGGTATCACGTGTAGATTGATCTTTGTCATTATGGGGTATCACGTGTAGATTGATCTTTGTCATTATGGGGTATCATGTGTAGATTGATCTTTGTCATTATGGGGTATCATGTGTAGATTGATCTTTGTCATTATGGGGTATCATGTGTAGATTGATCTTTGTCATTATGGGGTATCACGTGTAGATTGATCTTTGTCATTATGGGGTATCATGTGTAGATTGATCTTTGTCATTATGGGGTATCATGTGTAGATTGATCTTTGTCATTATGGGGTATCATGTGTAGATTGATCTTTGTCATTATGGGGTATCACGTGTAGATTGATCTTTGTCATTATGGGGTATCACGTGTAGATTGATCTTTGTCATTATGGGGTATCATGTGTAGATTGATCTTTGTCATTATGGGGTATCATGTGTAGATTGATCTTTGTCATTATGGGGTATCACGTGTAGATTGATCTTTGTCATTATGGGGTATCACGTGTAGATTGATCTTTGTCATTATGGGGTATCATGTGTAGATTGATCTTTGTCATTATGGGGTATCATGTGTAGATTGATCTTTGTCATTATGGGGTATCATGTGTAGATTGATCTTTGTCATTATGGGGTATCATGTGTAGATTGATCTTTGTCATTATGGGGTATCATGTGTAGATTGATCTTTGTCATTATGGGGTATCATGTGTAGATTGATCTTTGTCATTATGGGGTATCATGTGTAGATTGATCTTTGTCATTATGGGGTATCATGTGTAGATTGATCTTTGTCATTATGGGGTATCACGTGTAGATTGATCTTTGTCATTATGGGGTATCACGTGTAGATTGATCTTTGTCATTATGGGGTATCATGTGTAGATTGATCTTTGTCATTATGGGGTATCATGTGTAGATTGATCTTTGTCATTATGGGGTATCATGTGTAGATTGATCTTTGTCATTATGGGGTATCATGTGTAGATTGATCTTTGTCATTATGGGGTATCATGTGTAGATTGATCTTTGTCATTATGGGGTATCATGTGTAGATTGATCTTTGTCATTATGGGGTATCATGTGTAGATTGATCTTTGTCATTATGGGGTAGAGTGTGTAGATTGATCTTTGTCATTATGGGGTAGAGTGTGTAGATTGATCTTTGTCATTATGGGGTATCATGTGTAGATTGATCTTTGTCATTATGGGGTATCATGTGTAGATTGATCTTTGTCATTATGGGGTAGAGTGTGTAGATTGATCTTTGTCATTATGGGGTAGAGTGTGTAGATTGATCTTTGTCATTATGGGGTATCATGTGTAGATTGATCTTTGTCATTATGGGGTAGAGTGTGTAGATTGATCTTTGTCATTATGGGGTATCATGTGTAGATTGATCTTTGTCATTACGGGGTAGAGTGTGTAGATTGATCTTTGTCATTATGGGGTATCATGTTTAGATTGATCTTTGTCATTATGGGGTAGAGTGTGTAGATTGATCTTTGTCATTATGGGGTATCATGTGTAGATTGATCTTTGTCATTATGGGGTATCACGTGTAGATTGATCTTTGTCATTATGGGGTATCATGTGTAGATTGATCTTTGTCATTATGGGGTAGAGTGTGTAGATTGATCTTTGTCATTATGGGGTAGAGTGTGTAGATTGATCTTTGTCATTATGGGGTAGAGTGTGTAGATTGATCTTTGTCATTATGGGGTAGAGTGTGTAGATTGATCTTTGTCATTATGGGGTATCATGTGTAGATTGATCTTTGTCATTATGGGGTATCATGTGTAGATTGATCTTTGTCATTATGGGGTATCATGTTTAGATTGATCTTTGTCATTATGGGGTATCATGTGTAGATTGATCTTTGTCATTATGGGGTAGAGTGTGTAGATTGATCTTTGTCATTATGGGGTAGAGTGTGTAGATTGATCTTTGTCATTATGGGGTATCATGTTTAGATTGGTCTTTGTCATTATGGGGTAGAGTGTGTAGATTGATCTTTGTCATTATGGGGTAGAGTGTGTAGATTGATCTTTGTCATTATGGGGTATCATGTGTAGATTGATCTTTGTCATTATGGGGTATCATGTGTAGATTGATCTTTGTCATTATGGGGTATCACGTGTAGATTGATCTTTGTCATTATGGGGTATCATGTGTAGATTGATCTTTGTCATTATGGGGTAGAGTGTGTAGATTGATCTTTGTCATTATGGGGTATCATGTGTAGATTGATCTTTGTCATTATGGGGTAGAGTGTGTAGATTGATCTTTGTCATTATGGGGTAGAGTGTGTAGATTGATCTTTGTCATTATGGGGTAGAGTGTGTAGATTGATCTTTGTCATTATGGGGTATCATGTGTAGATTGATCTTTGTCATTACGGGGTAGAGTGTGTAGATTGATCTTTGTCATTACGGGGTAGAGTGTGTAGATTGATCTTTGTCATTACGGGGTAGAGTGTGTAGATTGATCTTTGTCATTATGGGGTATCATGTGTAGATTGATCTTTGTCATTATGGGGTATCACGTGTAGATTGATCTTTGTCATTATGGGGTATCATGTTTAGATTGGTCTTTGTCATTACGGGGTAGAGTGTGTAGATTGATCTTTGTCATTATGGGGTATCATGTGTAGATTGATCTTTGTCATTATGGGGTATCATGTGTAGATTGATCTTTGTCATTATGGGGTATCATGTGTAGATTGATCTTTGTCATTATGGGGTATCATGTGTAGATTGATCTTTGTCATTACGGGGTAGAGTGTGTAGATTGATGATTTTATTATTTAATTCTACTCGTGCGTTGCTTTACATTGCAGTGATACAAATGGAGGTACGCACACAGACTCCAACTAGCTTTCAGCTTTTAGCTAGTTGAAAAGCAAAGCACATGTGTGTCGAATAGGAAAAGTGCGGTCTAGACATCCGTCAAAGCGTCCATCAGGTGGACATAGGGCATGGAGGTGGTGGATTGAGACAGATATCTCTAGCTTAAACAGAAAGATTTGGGTGGGGGGGATTTCATTATTATGCTAATTAGATTTCCATGGGGGAGCGAATGTTGACTCTAGGGGTTTAATTGACTTTGTACTCACAAAGGATTGATTGTTGCTAGGACTACCGTGTGAACATCTTCCTGCGCCAGCGGTGGAACGACCCGAGGCTGAAGCTCCCGGCGGACTTCAAAGGAGAAGCGCTGACGGTGGACCCCAAGATATTCCAGTGTCTGTGGAAACCAGACCTGTTCTTCGCCAACGAGAAACACGCCAACTTCCATGACGTCACGCAAGACAACATCCTGTTGTTTATCTTCAGGAACGGAGACATTCTCATCAGCATGAGGTCTGTCTGTCTGTCTGTCTGTCTGTCTGTCTGTCTGTCTGTCTGTCTGTCTGTCTGTCTGTCTGTCTGTCTGTCTGTCTGTCTGTCTGTCTGCTAGTGATGGGCAGTTTGACTCTTTTAACTGACTGAGATCTTATCAACTCGTCCAGTCAATATTTAGACTGATTTAGTTAATTTGATTCAGTAATGCCCAGAGCAGAACCCCCTACCGGCAAACGATGAACTAAAAACTCTTAGTCTTATGGGGGCTTATGTCATTTGTGACTGAGACTTGTGTGCTTCCAACATTATACATTTGTGATTGCTAGGCATACAAATACAATTATTTATTTATAGCTTTGAAACGAGGTCTAGATGCGGCCAGACTTGTTTATGAACGACTCTTGGTGGAATACTTGATTGTCGCGAGGAAGATGAGCACAATATCATTCAAACTGCAGTAGTCCTCCAAACGTTTCGAGTGTTGAGAAGAGACATAGTTGATTGTCGCGAGGAAGATGAGCACAGTATCGTTCGAACTGCAGTAGTCCTCCAAACGTTTCGAGTGTTGAGAAGAGACATAGTTGATTGTCGCGAGGAAGATGAGCACAGTATCGTTCGAACTGCAGTAGTCCTCCAAACGTTTCGAGTGTTGAGAAGAGACATACTTGATTGTCGCGAGGAAGATGAGCACAGTATCGTTCGAACTGCAGTAGTCCTCCAAACGTTTCGAGTGTTGAGAAGAGACATAGTTGATTGTCGCGAGGAAGATGAGCACAGTATCGTTCGAACTGCAGTAGTCCTCCAAACGTTTCGAGTGTTGAGAAGAGACATAGTTGATTGTCGCGAGGAAGATGAGCACAGTATCGTTCGAACTGCAGTAGTCCTCCAAACGTTTCGAGTGTTGAGAAGAGACATACTTGATTGTCGCGAGGAAGATGAGCACAGTATCGTTCGAACTGCAGTAGTCCTCCAAACGTTTCGAGTGTTGAGAAGAGACATACTTGATTGTCGCGAGGAAGATAAGCACAATATCGTTCGAACTGCAAACGTTTCGAGTTTGAGTGTTGAGTGTTGAGCAGAGGCATGTGTATGTGTTGGTTCTACAAAGCTGTGTCCATTGATAACATTCAATAATCAATGAATTGCACTAACTCTTACATTAGGTTATCAATTCAAAACATGTATTTTTCTTCTCAGTGCAATTATCTATTTTTCTGCACGCACATGATAGACAGCTAGTGGTTCGAGCAATGAAGGACTAAAATGACTAGAGTGACTTGGAAAAACAAATCATGACTCTCAAGTCAGTAAAAATAGTAATTTAAAAATAATGAATAGTTCGCAAACTGCACATCATTACCGCCTGCCTGTCTGACTGTCTGCCTGACTGTCTGCCTGCCTGCCTGCCTGCCTGCCTGCCTGCCTGCCTGCCTGCCTGCCTGCCTGCCTGTCTGACTGTCTGACTGTCTGCCTGCCTGCCTTTCTGTCTGTCTGTCTGCCAGGGTAGGTGCCTATGTGTGCCCAGTGACTGTCTGGTGTGTGTTCAGGTTGTCAGTGATTGTCTGGTGTGTGTTCAGGTTGTCAGTGACTGTCTGGTGTGTGTTCAGGTTGTCAGTGACTGTCTGGTGTGTGTTCAGGTTGTCAGTGACTGTCTGGTGTGTGTTCAGGTTGTCAGTGACTGTCTGTTGTGTGTTCAGGTTGTCAGTGACTGTCTGGTGTGTGTTCAGGTTGTCAGTGACTGTCTGTTGTGTGTTCAGGTTGTCAGTGACTGTCTGTTGTGTGTTCAGGTTGTCAGTGATTGTCTGTTGTGTGTTCAGGTTGTCAGTGACTGTCTGGTGTGTGTTCAGGTTGTCAGTGACTGTCTGTTGTGTGTTCAGGTTGTCAGTGACTGTCTGGTGTGTGTTCAGGTTGTCAGTGACTGTCTGTTGTGTGTTCAGGTTGTCAGTGACTGTCTGGTGTGTGTTCAGGTTGTCAGTGACTGTCTGTTGTGTGTTCAGGTTGTCAGTGACTGTCTGTTGTGTGTTCAGGTTGTCAGTGATTGTCTGTTGTGTGTTCAGGTTGTCAGTGACTGTCTGGTGTGTGTTCAGGTTGTCAGTGACTGTCTGTTGTGTGTTCAGGTTGTCAGTGATTGTCTGGTGTGTGTTCAGGTTGTCAGTGATTGTATGTTGTGTGTTCAGGTTGTCAGTGACTGTCTGGTGTGTGTTCAGGTTGTCAGTGATTGTCTGTTGTGTGTTCAGGTTGTCAGTGACTGTCTGTTGTGTGTTCAGGTTGTCAGTGATTGTCTGGTGTGTGTTCAGGTTGTCAGTGACTGTCTGGTGTGTGTTCAGGTTGTCAGTGACTGTCTGGTGTGTGTTCAGGTTGTCAGTGATTGTATGTTGTGTGTTCAGGTTGTCAGTGACTGTCTGTTGTGTGTTCAGGTTGTCAGTGACTGTCTGTTGTGTGTTCAGGTTGTCAGTGACTGTTGTGTGTTCAGGTTGTCAGTGACTGTTGTGTGTTCAGGTTGTCAGTGACTGTCTGTTGTGTGTTCAGGTTGTCAGTGACTGTCTGGTGTGTGTTCAGGTTGTCAGTGATTGTCTGGTGTGTGTTCAGGTTGTCAGTGACTGTCTGGTGTGTGTTCAGGTTGTCAGTGACTGTCTGGTGTGTGTTCAGGTTGTCAGTGATTGTCTGGTGTGTGTTCAGGTTGTCAGTGGCTGTCTGGTGTGTGTTCAGGTTGTCAGTGATTGTCTGGTGTGTGTTCAGGTTGTCAGTGACTGTCTGGTGTGTGTTCAGGTTGTCAGTGATTGTCTGTTGTGTGTTCAGGTTGTCAGTGATTGTCTGTTGTGTGTTCAGGTTGTCGGTGACCCTGTCCTGCCCTCTGGACCTCACTCTGTTCCCCATGGACACACAGCTCTGCAAGATGCAACTGGAGAGCTGTACGTAGAACCTCTAACACACAGAGACACAACATTCATATACGCTGGGTGGACAAAACATTAAGAACACCTGCTGTTTCCATGACATAGACTGACCAGGTGCATCCAGGTGAAAACTATCATCCCTTATTGATGTCACTTGTTAAATCCACTTCAATCAGTGTGGATGAAGGGGGAGGAGACGGGTTAAAGAAGGATTTTTAAGCCTTGGGACAATTGAGACATGGATTGTGTATGTGTGCCATTCAGAGGGTGAATGGCCAAAACCAAATATTTAAGTGCCTTTGAATGGAGTATGGTAGTAGATGCCAGACGCACCGGTTAGTGTCAAGAACTGCAAAGCTGCTGGGTTTATCACGCTCAACAGTTTCCTGTGTGTATCCAGAATGGTCCACCACCCAAAGGACA
>NW_024059947.1:12500-29575 GCF_016432855.1 Salvelinus namaycush | reverse complement strand
TACTCCCTGTTATACCATGTTATTACCTGGTACTCCCTGTATATAACCATGTTATTACCTGTAATAGCCTTCCTGTATATAACCATGTTATTACCTGGTACTCCCTGTTATAGCCATGTTATTACCTGGTACTCCTGTGTTAGCCATGTTATTACCTGGTACTCCCTGTATATAACCATGTTATTACCTGGTACTCCCTGTATATAGCCATGTTATTACCTGGTACTCCCTGTATATAACCATGTTATTACCTGGTACTCCCCCTGTATATAACCATGTTATTACCTGTACTCCCTGTATATAACCATGTTTATACCTGGTACTCCCCTGTATATACCATGTTATTACCTGGTACCCTTGTTATATAGCCATGTTTTACCTGGTACTCCCCTGTATATAGCCATGTTATTACCTGGTACTCCCTGTATATAGCCATGTTATTACCTGGTACTCCCTGTATATAGCCATGTTTATTACCTGGTACTCCCTGTATAATCTGTTATTACCTGGTACTCCCTGTATATAGCCATGTTATTACCTGGTACTCCCTGTATATAGCCATGTTATTACCTGGTACTCCCTGTATATAGCCATGTTATTACCTGGTACTCCCTGTATATAACCATGTTATTACCTGGTACCCCTGTATATAACCATGTAATTACCTGGTAATCCCTGTATATAACCGTGTAATTACCTGGTAATCCCTGTATATAGCCATGTTATTACCTGGTACACCAGTATACTGTATAGCCATGTATTTACCTGGTACCCCTGTATTTAGCCATGTTATTACCTGGTACCCCTGTATATAGCCATGTTATTACCTGGTACACCAGTATACTGTATAACCATGTTACTACCTGGTACCCCTGTATATAGCCATGTTATTACCCGGTACTCCCTGTATATAGCCATGTTATTACCTGGTACTTCCTGCATATGGCAATATTATTACCTGGTACTCCCTGTATATAGCCATGTTATTATTTGGTACTTCCTGTATTTACTCCTGTCTAATGGTGTCTGTCTACTCTATCCTACCTCCCTCTTTAGTCCTGTCTAATGGTGTCTGTCTACTCTATCCTACCTCCCTCTTTAGTCCTGTCTAATGGTGTCTGTCTACTCTATCCTACCTCCCTCTTTAGTCCTGTCTAATGGTGTCTGTCTACTCTATCCTACCTCCCTCTTTAGTCCTGTCTAATGGTGTCTGTCTACTCTATTCTACCTCCCTCTTTAGTCCTGTCTAATGGTGTCTGTCTACTCTATTCTACCTCCCTCTTTAGTCCTGTCTAATGGTGTCTGTCTACTCTATTCTACCTCCCTCTTTACAGCCTCCTCCTCTCCCAGTTAGAGCCCCAGTGACAGCCCCAGTTACAGCCCCAGTGACAGACCCAGTGACAGCCCCAGTGACAGACCCAGTGACAGCCCCAGTGACAGCCTCAGTGACAGCCCCAGTTACAGCCTCTGTTACAGCCCCAGTGACAGCCCCAGTGACAGCCCCAGTGACAGCCCCAGTTACAGCCCCAGTGACAGCCCCAGTGACAGCCCCAGTGACAGCCCCAGTGACAGCCCCAGTTACAGCCCCAGTGACAGACCCAGTGACAGACCCAGTGACAGCCCCAGTGACAGACCCAGTGACAGCCTCAGTGACAGCCCCAGTGACAGCCTCAGTGACAGCCCCAGTGACAGCCCCAGTTACAGCCCCAGTCACAGCCCCAGTGACAGCCCCAGTCACAGCCCCAGTGACAGCCCCAGTGACAGCCCCAGTGACAGCCCCAGTGACAGACCCAGTGACAGCCCCAGTTACAGCCCCAGTGACAGCCCCAGCTACAGCCCCAGTTACAGCCCCAGCTACAGCTCCAGTGACAGCCCCAGCTACAGCCCCAGTTACAGCCCCAGTGACAGCCCCAGTGACAGACCCAGTGACAGACCCAGTGACAGCCCCAGCTACAGCCCCAGTGACAGCCCCAGTGACAGACCCAGCTACAGCCCCAGTGACAGCCCCAGCTACAGCCCCAGTTACAGCCCCAGTGACAGCCCCAGTGACAGCCCCAGTGACAGCCCCAGTGACAGCTCAGTGACAGCCCCAGTAACAGACCCAGTGACAGCCCCGTTGACAGCCCCAGTGACAGCTATACCAGAATAGGAAGCTCCTTGTGGGTTGACTAAATGAAACATATTGATGTCCCACTGGGTGCAGTCTTGTTGTTTGGACGGATCCTCTACGGCATTTATCAATAAAGACCCCTGCTCAATGGGGGAGTGGAGGGAAGGAGGGAAGGAGGGGAGGAGGGGAGGAGGGGAGGAGGAGGGGAGGAGGGGAGGAGGAGGGGAGGAGGGGAGGAGGGGAGGAGGAGCAAATATCTAATTCCAGCCCAGTTGCCTAAGCAAAGGAGAGAGGGAGGAGGGAGGGGGGGGAGGAGGGAGGGGAGGAGAGAGGGAGGCCCAGGCATGAAAAGACCTGCTATTCAATTTGCTCTTGTAAGCATGAACACTCCCCTCCCTCCTCCCCCTCTCCTCCCCTCCCTCCTCCTCCCCCTCCCTCCTCCCCCCTCCCTCCTCCCCCTCTCCTCCCCCTCCCTCCCTCCTCCCCCTCTCCCCCCTTCCTTGCCTCTTTCCCTCCCCTGCAATTTACGTGCACGCGTCACAAATGAAAAGGAGGGGCGAGAGAAAGAGAGAGAGGGAGAGAAAGAGAAAGAGAGAGAGGGAGAGTTAAATTGAATTGAATTGAGAGAGCGAGAGGGAGAAAGAGAGATAGAGATCGTCAGCCTTCAAATGGCTGACATAAGTTACAAGCAGAATGTTAATTCTCCAGGCGGAGTAGGGTGATCATTCAGAGGGCCTCTCACTGTCACCTTGTTGTTCTCTATGTTCTGTTTTTACCAGACATCTGGCCCCCGAGGGGGGAGGACATAGAGGGCCGGCCCTTGAGGGGGGAGGACATAGAGGACCGGCCCTCGAGAGGCTGGAAGATAAAGTACTCCTCGTGGAGTGTCTAATGCGAGCTAGAGACTACCCTCCTTGATTTAATTCCTTATGATAAGGTTAGGATATATTCATCCTGGTGTGTACGTTTGGGTATTGGGCAAATCTTATCTTTAATGGTGGATGTTGTTAAATAAGAAACAAGCAGAAGGATATTCTATGCATTCTAAGATTGTGATTTTCTATCAGAATATATTTTTGCCTCTAGTTAAATGCTGTCTTTAATATTGTAGCTATAGCAGACATTAAAGGAAAATAAATATTGGAGCAATGACAGTGGCGTCTGGTCTGACGTGACTGTTGATGGTCTGACGTGACTGTTGATGGTCTGGCGTGACTGTTGATGGTCTGACGTGACTGTTGATGGTCTGGCGTGACTGTTGATGGTCTGGCGTGACTGTTGATGCTCTGACGTGACTGTTGATGGTCTGACGTGACTGTTGGTGGTCTGACGTGACTGTTGATGGTCTGACGTGACTGTTGACGGTCTGACGTGACTGTTGACGGTCTGACGTGACTGTTGACGGTCTGACGTGACTGTTGACGGTCTGACGTGACTGTTGACGGTCTGACGTGACTGTTGACGGTCTGACGTGACTGTTGACGGTCTGGCGTGACTGTTGACGGTCTGACGTGACTGTTGACGGTCTGGCGTGCCTGTTGACGGTCTGACGTGACTGTTGACGGTCTGGCGTGACTGTTGACGGTCTGGCGTGCCTGTTGATGGTCTGGCGTGCCTGTTAATGGTCTGGCGTGTCTGTTGGAGCAATGACAGTGGCGTCTGGTCTGGCGTGCCTGTTGCCTGAATTATGGGTGGCCGAGCCGGCTTGCTTTTCTGCCTCTCTAACTCCACTGATTGACAGAAGTTGATGGTGAAATTGAATTAAGTGTACCACCAGCCTGGGACACAAAGCAAGCTGAGGGACTATTAGCAGAGCTCTTGGAAGGACTGAAAACACAAGCCTCTCTTTGTCCAGATCTAACACAACCTCAACACATCTATGGCAGGGTGACTAATGTTCAGCACAGGACCACCGCTCACCCCACGACTCTCATGAACAGTTTTTTATTTATTTTTTCATTTCAATTATGAATCATATTAGTGTGTGTTGTCGACTGTCGTCCTTTACAACTCATATTTTCTCTACAGTGAAAACACTGGATCTTCTTCATGAGAAAACAACACATGCTTTTCTCTCATCCCGATCATGAAATGTTCTTAGAACCCTGATGTCATCACAGCAGAGAGTCATCAGGAAGGTACATATTTTAGCAACCCAAAAAAACGCTGAATCCCCACTGTTCTCCAATCACCACTCAAGGACTGGCTTCTCTCTGCCTCTGCTGTGCCTCTGCTTCAGCTCTGTGCAGCACTTGCAGTCGGCATCATTTATTTACTTAGAGTATGTTGTGGTGCTTCCAGGCAGCCACCCCCTATTAGGGTAGAGACAGAATCGTTTTTTGGGGGGGGGGGGATTTGCTGCTTCCACCAGTGTAGCAGAGAGGGGGAACAGTTGTGAAGGGGGGACGGGAGGGGGAGGAGTAATTAGAGCTTTAAACTCTGACCCCTGTCACCTCCCCTCTCTTTCTCTCCTCCTCCCAATCTGGGACTTCCTCTAGATTCCTCTCCCCTCGTTTTCTCTCTCTCTCTCTCTCTCTCGCTCCCCCCCTCTCTCTCTCTCTCTCGCTCTCCCCCCCTCTCTCTCTCGCTGCCACCCCTTTCTCTCTCTCTCTCTCTCTCTCGCTCTCCCCCCCCTCTCTCCCCCCCTCTCTCTCTCTCCCCCCTTGTCACTCTCTCTCTCTCTCTGGCTGTCTGTCTGTCTTATTAGCAACCTCATGGTCCCAGTGTGTAACAGTAGCCATCTGGGCCTATCAGCAGGCTAACCCCGGGGGCTAACCCCCCTTTACTACCCCCCCCCCCCCCCCCCCCCCCCCCCCCTCCCCCCAGTGCTTTGTCTTGTGGCCAGCCCTGCCTGTGACTGGGAGGGTGTCTGTGTGATTTATCCAGCCCCCTTTCCCAGGGCTAAGTGTGGGATATACCTGTTCACTCCCAACAGGGAAGATGGACACATTGCTGGTGAACAGGTTTCCATGGGTTCCCGAAGACCAACTGCCCTATAGGATTTGATGAGGCATTATCTGTATAACATAAGTCTATCTGGTAAAAAATTATCTATATAACAAAAATGTGTTTGTTGGTGTTCATTTAAGGTTAGGATTAGGCATAAGGTTAGGGTTAGGCATAAGGTTAGGGTTAGGCATAAGGTTAGGCATAAGGTTAGGATTAGGCATAAGGTTAGGATTAGGCATAAGGTTAGGGTTAGGCATAAGGTTAGGGTTAGGCATACGGTTAGGATTAGGCATAAGGTTAGGATTAGGCATAAGGTTAGGCATAAGGTTAGGGTTAGGCATAAGGTTAGGGTTAGGCATAGGGTTAGGGTTAGGCATAAGGTTAGGATTAGGCATAAGGTTAGGGTTAGGCATAAGGTTAGGGTTAGGCATAAGGTTAGGGTTAGGCATAGGGTTAGGGTTAGGCATAAGGTTAGGATTAGGCATAAGGTTAGGGTTAGGCATAAGGTTAGGGTTAGGCATAAGGTTAGGGTTAGGCATAGGGTTAGGGTTAGGCATAAGGTTAGGGTTAGGCATAAGGTTAGGGTTAGGCATAAGGTTAGGGTTAGGCATAAGGTTAGGGTTAGGCATAAGGTTAGGGTTAGGCATAAGGTTAGGGTTAGGCATAAGGTTAGGATTAGGCATAAGGTTAGGCATAAGGTTAGGATTAGGCATAAGGTTAGGGTTAGGCATAAGGTTAGGCATAAGGTTAGGGTTAGGCATAAGGTTAGGGTTAGGCATAAGGTTAGGGTTAGGCATAAGGTTAGGCATAAGGTTAGGATTAGGCATAAGGTTAGGGTTAGGCATAAGGTTAGGGTTAGGCATAAGGTTAGGATTAGGCATAAGGTTAGGCATAAGGTTAGGGTTAGGCATAAGGTTAGGGTTAGGCATAAGGTTAGGGTTAGGCATAAGGTTAGGGTTAGGCATAAGGTTAGGGTTAGGCATAAGGTTAGGGTTAGGCATAAGGTTAGGGTTAGGCATAAGGTTAGGCATAAGGTTAGGGTTAGGCATAAGGTTAGGATTAGGCATAAGGTTAGGGTTAGGCATAAGGTTAGGATTAGGCATAAGGTTAGGGTTAGGCATAAGGTTAGGGTTAGGCATAAGGTTAGGATTAGGCATAAGGTTAGGCATAAGGTTAGGGTTAGGCATAAGGTTAGGCATAAGGTTAGGGTTAGGCATAAGGTTAGGGTTAGGCATAAGGTTAGGGTTAGGCATAAGGTTAGGGTTAGGCATAAGGTTAGGGTTAGGCATAAGGTTAGAGTTAGGCATAAGGTTAGGGTTAGGCATAAGGTTAGGCATAAGGTTAGGGTTAGGCATAAGGTTAGGATTAGGCATAAGGTTAGGGTTAGGCATAAGGTTAGGATTAGGCATAAGGTTAGGGTTAGGCATAAGGTTAGGGTTAGGCATAAGGTTAGGATTAGGCATAAGGTTAGGCATAAGGTTAGGGTTAGGCATAAGGTTAGGATTAGGCATAAGGTTAGGATTAGGCATAAGGTTAGGATTAGGCATAAGGTTAGGATTAGGCATAAGGTTAGGGTTAGGCATAAGGTTAGGGTTAGGCATAAGGTTAGGGTTAGGCATAAGGTTAGGGTTAGGCATAAGGTTAGGGTTAGGCATAAGGTTAGGGTTGGGGTTAGGGTTGGGGTTGGGATTAGGGTTGGGGTTAGGGTTGGGGTTGGGATTAGGGTTGGGGTTAGGGTTGGGGTTGGGATTAGGGTTAGAGAAATTGCAGAAATAGGCACAGCTTCTGACTTTGCAATTTGGCCAGATAGTGAGGACATGGCCTGTTACTGTCTGTTGACATGCTGCTGTACTGCCAGATAGTGAGGACCAGAGGACGTGGCCTGTTACTGTCTGTTGACATGCTGCCGTACTGCCAGATAGTGAGGACCAGAGGACGAGGCCTGTTACTGTCTGTTGACATGCTGCCGTACTGCCAGATAGTGAGGACCAGAGGACGAGGTCTGTTACTGTCTGTTGACATGCTGCCGTACTGCCAGATAGTGAGGACCAGAGGACGAGGCCTGTTACTGTCTGTTGACATGCTGCCGTACTGCCAGATAGTGAGGACATGGCCTGTTACTGTCTGTTGACATGCTGCTGTACTGCCAGATAGTGAGGACCAGAGGACGAGGCCTGTTACTGTCTGTTGACATGCTGCTGTACTGCCAGATAGTGAGGACCAGAGGACGTGGCCTGTTACTGTCTGTTGACATGCTGCCGTACTGCCAGATAGTGAGGACCAGAGGACGAGGCCTGTTACTGTCTGTTGACATGCTGCCGTACTGCCAGATAGTGAGGACCAGAGGACGAGGCCTGTTACTGTCTGTTGACATGCTGCCGTACTGCCAGATAGTGAGGACCAGAGGACGAGGCCTGTTACTGTCTGTTGACATGCTGCTGTCCTGCCAGATAGTGAGGACATGGCCTGTTACTGTCTGTTGACATGCTGCTGTCCTGCCAGATAGCGAGGACCAGAGGACGAGGCCTGTTACTGTCTGTTGACATGCTGCTGTACTGCCAGATAGTGAGGACCAGAGGACGAGGCCTGTTACTGTCTGTTGACATGCTGCCGTACTGCCAGATAGTGAGGACCAGAGGACGAGGCCTGTTTCTGTCTGTTGACATGCTGCTGTCCTGCAAGATAGTGAGGACCAGAGGACATGGCCTGTTACTGTCTGTTGACATGCTGCTGTCCTGCCAGATAGTGAGGACCAGAGGACATGGCCTGTTACTGTCTGTTGACATGCTGCTGTCCTGCCAGATAGTGAGGACCAGAGGACATGGCCTGTTACTGTCTGTTGACATGCTGCCGTACTGCCAGATAGTGAGGACCAGAGGACGTGGCCTGTTACTGTCTGTTGACATGCTGCTGTCCTGCCAGATAGTGAGGACCAGAGGACGAGGCCTGTTACTGTCTGTTGACATGCTGCTGGACTGCCAGATAGTGAGGACCAGAGGACGAGGCCTGTTACTGTCTGTTGACATGCTGCTGTCCTGCCAGATAGTGAGGACCAGAGGACGAGGCCTGTTACTGTCTGTTGACATGCTGCTGTCCTGCCAGATAGTGAGGACCAGAGGACGAGGCCTGTTACTGTCTGTTGACATGCTGCTGTACTGCCAGATAGTGAGGACCAGAGGACGAGGCCTGTTACTGTCTGTTGACATGCTGCCGTACTGCCAGATAGTGAGGACCAGAGGACATGGCCTGTTACTGTCTGTTGACATGCTGCTGTCCTGCCAGATAGTGAGGACCAGAGGACGAGGCCTGTTACTGTCTGTTGACATGCTGCTGTCCTGCCAGATAGTGAGGACCAGAGGACATGGCCTGTTACTGTCTGTTGACATGCTGCCGTACTGCCAGATAGTGAGGACCAGAGGACGTGGCCTGTTACTGTCTGTTGACATGCTGCTGTCCTGCCAGATAGTGAGGACCAGAGGACATGGCCTGTTACTGTCTGTTGACATGCTGCTGTCCTGCCAGATAGTGAGGACCAGAGGACGAGGCTTGTTACTGTCTGTTGACATGCTGCTGTACTGCCAGATAGTGAGGACCAGAGGACGAGGCCTGTTACTGTCTGTTGACATGCTGCTGTCCTGCCAGATAGTGAGGACCAGAGGACGAGGCTTGTTACTGTCTGTTGACATGCTGCTGTCCTGCCAGATAGTGAGGACCAGAGGACGTGGCCTGTTACTGTCTGTTGACATGCTGCTGTCCTGCCAGATAGTGAGGACCAGAGGACATGGCCTGTTACTGTCTGTTGACATGCTGCCGTACTGCCAGATAGTGAGGACCAGAGGACGAGGCCTGTAGAACAGTTGACATATCACTCTATATATAACCTTTACATACACTATATATACACTGTATATACACTATATATACACTATACATACACTATATATACACTATACATACACTATACATACACTATATATATATATATATACTATATATACACTGTGTATACACTATATATACACTATATATACACTATATATACACTATACATACACTATATATACACTATACATACACTATACATACACTATACATACACTATACATACACTATATATACACTATACATGCACTATACATACACTATACATACACTATATATACACTATATATACACTATACATACACTATACATACACTATATA
Organism: Salvelinus namaycush; assembly: GCF_016432855.1. Classification (NCBI taxonomy): domain Eukaryota; kingdom Metazoa; phylum Chordata; class Actinopteri; order Salmoniformes; family Salmonidae; genus Salvelinus; species Salvelinus namaycush. The sequence goes on along the minus strand of NW_024059947.1, from coordinate 20,312 downwards.
TACACTATACATACACTATACATACACTATATATACACTATACATACACTATACATACACTATACATACACTATACATACACTATATATACACTATACATACACTATATATACACTATACATACACTATACATACACTATATATACACTATATATACACTGTATATACACTATACATACACTATACATACACTATACATACACTATATATACACTGTGTATACACTATATATACACTATATATACACTATACATACACTATACATACACTACATGCACTATACATACACTATATATACACTATATATACACTATACATACACTATATATACACTATACATACACTATACATACACTATATATACACTATACATACACTATACATACACTATACATACACTATATATACACTATATATACACTATACATACACTATACATACACTATATATACACTATATATACACTATACATACACTATACATACACTATATATACACTATACATACACTATATATATACTATACATACACTATACATACACTATACATACACTATATATACACTATACATACACTATACATACACTATATATACACTATATATACACTATATACACTATACATACACTATACATACACTATATATACACTATACATACACTATATATACACTGTGTATACACTATATATACACTATACATACACTATACATACACTATATATACACTATACATACACTATACATACACGATATATACACTATACATACACTATACATACACTATACATACACTATATATACACTATATATACACTATACATACACTATATATACACTATATATACACTATACATACACTATACATACACTATATATACACTATACATACACTATATATACACTATACATACACTATACATACACTATACATACACTATACATAAACTATACATACACTATACATACACTATATATACACTATATATACACTATATATACACTATACATACACTATATATACACTATACATACACTATATATACACTGTGTATACACTATATATACACTATATATACACTATACATACACTATACATACACTATACATACACTATACATACACTATATATACACTATATATACACTATACATACACTACACATACACTATATATACACTGTGTATACACTATATATACACTGTGTATACACTATATATACACTATACATACACTATACATACACTATATATACACTATACATACACTATACATACACTATATATACACTGTGTATACACTATATATACACTATATATACACTATACATACACTATACATACACTATATATACACTATATATACACTATACATACACTATACATACACTATATATACACTACACATACACTATATATACATTGTGTATACACTATATATACACTGTGTATACACTATATATACACTATACATACACTATACATACACTATATATACACTGTGTATACCTATTGCAGAATCAGTCTTCCCAGCCTGGTGCAGGTCTACAATTTTGTTTCTGGTGTCCTTTGACAGCTCTTTGGTCTTGGCCATAGTGGAGTTTGGAGTGTGACTGTTTGAGGTTGTGGACAGGTGTCTTTTATACTGATAACAAGTTCAAACAGGTGCCATTAATACAGGTAACGAGTGGATGACAGAGGAGCCTCTTAAAGAAGAAGTTACAGGTCTGTGAGAGCCAGAAATCTTGCTTGTTTGTAGGTGACCAAATACTTATTTTCCACCATAATTTGCAAATAAATTCATTAAAAATCCTACAATGTGATTTTCTGAAAAAAAAATCTCATTTTGTCTGTCATAGTTGAAGTGTCCCTATGATGAAAATTACAGGCCTCTCTCATCTTTTTAAGTGGGAGAACTTGCACAATTGGTGGCTGACTAAATACTTTTTTGCCCCACTGTATATACACTATACATACACTATATATACACTATATATACACTATACATACACTATATATACACTGTGTATATATATATATATATATATTTATATATATATACACTATATATACACTGTATATATATATATTTATATATATACACTATATATACACTTTACATACACTATATATACACTATACATACACTATATATATACACTATATATACACTATATATATATATATACACTATATATACTATATATACACTATACATACACTATACATAAACTATACATACACTATATATACACTATACATACACTATATATATATATATACACTATACATACACTACATACACTATACATACACTACATACACTATACATACACTATATATATATACACTATATATACACTATATATATATATACACTATATATACACTATACATTTACTATAAATACACTATACCCACACTATACATACACTATACATACACTATACATACACTATACATACACTATACACACACTATATATACACTATACACACACTATATATACACTATACATTTACTATACATACACTATATATACACTATACATACAGCAGTATGTGGACACCCCTTCAAATTAGTGGATATGGCATTTTCAGCCACAGCTGTTGCTGAAATGTGTATAAAATCGAGCACCTAGCCATACAATCTCCATAGACAAACATTGGCAGTAGAATGGCCTTACTGAAGAGCTCAGTGACTTTCAAAGTTGCTTCGTCATAGGATGCCACCAATCCAACAAGTCAGTACGTCAAAGTTCTGCCCTGCTAGAGCTGCCCCGGTCAACTGTAAGTGCTGTTATTGTGAAGTGGAAATGTCTAGGAGCAACTTCCGCTCAGCCCCGAAGTGGTAGGCCACAAAAACTCACATGACTGGACTGCCGAGTGCTGAAGTGTGTAATAATTGTCTGTCCTCGGTTGCAACACTCACTACCGAGTTCCAAAAGGCCTCTGGAAGCAACTTCAGCACAATAACTGTTTGTCGGGAGCTTCATGAAATGGGTTTCCATGGCCGAGCAGCCGCACACGAGGCTAAGATCATCATGCTCAATGCCAAGCGTTGGCTGGAGTGGTGTAAATCTTTCCGCCATTGGACTCTGGAGCAGTGGAAACGCGTTCTCTGGAGTGATGAATCACGCTTCACCATCTGGCAGTCCGACGGACTAATCTGGGATTGGCGGATGCCTAGAGAACCCTACCTGCCCCAATGCATAGTGCCAACTGTAAAGTTTGGTGGAGGAGGAAAGACGGTCCGGGGCTGATTTTCATGGTTCGGGCTACGCCCCTTAGTTCCAGTAAAGGGAAATCTTAACGCTACAGCATACAATAACATTCTAGACGATTCTGTGCTTCCAACTTTGTGGCAACAGTTTGGGGAAGGCCCTTTCCTGTTTCAGCATGCAATGCCCCTTTGCACAAAGTGAGGTCCGTACAGAAAAGGTTTGACGAGATCGGTGTGGAAGAACTTGACTGGCCTGCACAGAGCCCTGACCTCAACCCCATCGATCACCTTTGGGATGAATTGGAACGCCGACTGTGAGCCAGGCCTAATCGCCCAACATCAGTGCCCGACCTCACTAATGCTCTTGGGGCTAAATGGAAGCAAGTCCCCGCAGCAATGTTCCAACATCTAGTGGAAAGCCTTCCCAGAAGAGTGGAGGCTGTTATAGCAGCAATGTTCCAACATCTAGTGGAAAGCCTTCCCAGAAGAGTGGAGGCTGTTATAGCAGCAATGTTCCAACATCTAGTGGAAAGCCTTCCCAGAAGAGTGGAGGCTGTTATAGCAGCAATGTTCCAACATCTAGTGGAAAGCCTTCCCAGAAGAGTAGAGGCTGTTATAGCAGCAATGTTCCAACATCTAGTGGAAAGCCTTCCCAGAAGAGTGGAGGCTGTTATAGCAGCAATGTTCCAACATCTAGTGGAAAGCCTTCCCAGAAGAGTGGAGGCTGTTATAGCAGCAATGTTCCAACATCTAGTGGAAAGCCTTCCCAGAAGAGTAGAGGCTGTTATAGCAGCAATGTTCCATCATCTAGTGGAAAGCCTTCACAGAAGAGTGGAGGCTGTTATAGCAGCAAAGGGGGACCAACTCCATATGAATGGCCATGATTTTGGAATGAGATATTAGTCGATCCGGTGTCCACATACTTTTGGTTATGTACAGATGACGTCGGAGGTTTACATACACTTTAGCCAAATATATTTAAACTCAGTTTTTCACAATTCCTGACATTTAATCCTGGTAACAATTCCCTGTCTTAGATCAGTTAGGATCACCACTTAATTTTAAGAATGTGAAATGTCAGAATAATAGTAGAGAGAATTATTTATTTCAGCTTTTATTTCTTTCATCACATTCTCAGTGGGTCAGAAGTTTACATATACTCAATTAGTATTTGGTAGCATTGCCTTTAAATTGTTTAACTTGGATCAAATGTTTTGGGTAGCCTTCCACAAGCTTCCCACAATACGTTGGGTGAATTTTGGCCCATTCCTCCTGACAGAGCTGGTGTAACCGCGTCAGGTTTGTAGGCCTCCTTGCTCGCACATGCTTTTTCAGTTCTGCCCACAAACTTTCTACAGGATTGAGGTCGGGCTTTGTGATGGCCACTCCAATACCTTGACTTTGTTGTCCTTAAGCCATTTTGCCACAACTTTGGAAGTATGCTTGGGGTCATTGTCCATTTGGGAGACCATTTGCGACCAAGCTTTAACTTCCTGACTGATGTCTTGAGATGTTGCTTCAATATATCCACATAATTTTCTCTCCTCATGAAGCCATCTATTTTGTGAAATGCACCTGTCCCTCCTGCAGTAAAGCACCCCACAACATGATGCTGCCACCCCCATGCTTCACGGTTGGGATGGTATTCTTCGGCTTGCAAGCCTCCCCCTTTTTCCCCCGAACATAACGATGGTCATTATGGCCAAGCAGTTCTATTTTTGTTTCATCAAACCAGAGAACATTTCTCCAAAAAGTACAATCTCTGTCCCCATGTGCAGTTGCAAACCGTTGTGCAGTTGCAAACCGTTGTCTGGCTTTTTATGGCGGTTTTGGAGCAGTGGCTTCTTCCTTGCTGAGTGGCCTTTCAGGTCATGTCGATATAGGACTCGTTTTACTGTGGATATAGATACTTCTGTACCTGTTTCCTCCAGCATCTTCACAAGGTCCTTTGCTGTTGTTCTGGGATTGACTTGCACCTTTCGCACCAAAGTACGTTCATCTCTAGGAGACAGAACGCGTCTCCTTCCTGAGCGGTATGACGGCTGCGTCATCCCATGGTGTTTATACTTGCGTACTATTGTTTGTACAGATGAACGTGGTACCTTTAGGCGTTTGGAAATTGCTCCCAAGGATGAACCAGACTTGTGGAGGTCTACAATTGTTTTTCTGAGGTTTTGGCTGATTTCTTTTGATTTTCCCATGATGTCAAGCAAAGAGGCACTGCGTTGGAAGGTAGGCCTTGAAATACATACACAGGTACACCTCCAATTGACTCAAAATGTCATCAGAAGCTTCTAAAGATATGACATCATTTTCTGGAATTTTCCAAGCTGTTTGAAGGCACAGTCAACTTAGTGTATGTACACTTCTGACCCACTGGAATTGTGATACAGTGAAACATAAGTGAAATAATCTGTCTGTAAACAATTGTTGGAAAAATTACTTGTGTCATGCACAAAGTAGATGTCCCAACCGACTTGCCAAAACTATAGTTTGTTAACAAGAAATTTGTGGAGTGGTTGAAAAACGAGTTTAATGACTCCAACCTAAGTGTATGTAAACTTCCGACTTCAACTGTATATAGTACCAGTCAAAGTTTGGACACACCTACTCATTCAAGTGTTTTTCTTTATTTGTACAATTTTCTACACTGTAGAATAGTAGTGAAGATATCAAAACTATGAAATAACACTTATGGATTCATGTAGTAACCAAAAAAAGTGTTAATCATATCAACATACTTTTTAGATTTTAGATTCTACAAAGTAGCCATCCTTTGCACATTCATGAATAATGTTTTTCTAACAGTCTGGAAAGAGTTCCCACATATGCTGAGCACTTGTTGGCTGCTTTTCCTTCACTCTGCGGTCCAACTCATAAATTAACTTTTAACAAGGCACACCTCTTAATTGAAATGCATTCCAGGTGACTACCTCATGAAGCTGGTTGAGAGAATGCCAAGAGTGTGCAAAGCTGTCATCGTGGAAAAACGTAGCTACATTGAAAAATCTCAAATCTCAAATATATTTTGATTTGTTTAACACTTTTTTGGTTACTACATGATTAAATATTTGTTATTTCATAGTGTTGATGTCTTCACTATTATTCTACAATGTAGAAAATAGTAAAAAAAAAATAAAGAAAAACTCTTGAATGATGAGTAGCCGTGTCAAAACTTTTGACTGGTACTGGAGGTTATCTAAGGCAGAATACTTATAGAGCAGCAATGTGAAAACAAAATGAACCCCCCCTAAACATGCGCTGTAGCCTTGCGTTAACTAGACTCATCTTCATTCCAATAACATACTCTTTACTCGTAGTTATTTTTGTACAAATTATGTTTCTGTGTAATATAAATGGAAGTTCAACAGAGAGGAAGTCAAGCCAGGGTCCTATTTCCATAAATTTGCCTAATGCAACAATCTCTCTCAGACAAAGGACAATTTTACCAGCCATTGTTTGGTTTTTACCTTTCATCATAGCTCTCCTGGTTTTCATATAAAAGTCTTTGTCTATGTCCCAAATGGCACCCTATTCCCTTAACAGTGCACTATTTTTTTGACAGGGCTCTGGTGTAAAGTACTGCACTATATCAACAATAGGGTGCTATTTGGCACTCGGAGTTTTGAAAGCCACTCGTGGCCCTGGCAGTCTTTACAGTGCTGGTCAAGCAACCGTATGCTGTTAGTGGGGTTTCAGTTATGGCTTGGGTTTACATGGTTATAGGAGTGGATTGGAAAACAAAGGGTGACTCCCAAATGGCATCCTCTTCCCAACAGTACATAGTGGGCCCAATGGGCCCCGGTCAAAAGTAGTGCACTAAGGAATATGGTGTCATTTGGGACACCAACTATGAAATATTCATGATGGGAAGACAAATGGTGTGTAGCAGGGAAGAAGCTGGTGTATTATACAGGGGAGGTTGGGATGGGGGGGTTGGGAGGGGGAGGTTAGGATGGGGAGGTTGGGATGGGGAGGTTGGGATGGGGAGGTTAGGATGGGGAGGTTGGGATGGGGAGGTTGGGATGGGGAGGTTGGGATGGGGAGGTTGGGATGGGGGAGGTTGGGATGGGGAGGTTGGGATGGGGAGGTTGGGATGGGGGAGGTTGGGATGGGGAGGTTGGGATGGGGAGATTGGGATGGGGAGGTTGGGATGGAGGAGGTTAGGATGGGGAGATTGGGATGGGGAGGTTGGGATGGGGAGATTGGGATGGGGAGGTTGGGACGGGGAGGTTGGGACGGGAAGGTTGGGACGGGGAGGTTGGGATGGGGAGGTTAGGATGGGGGGGATGGGGAGGTTGGGATGGGGAGGTTAGGATGGGGGAGGTTGGGATGGGGAGATTGGGATGGGGAGGTTGGGATGGGGAGGTTGGGATGGGGAGATTGGGATGGGGAGGTTGGGATGGGGAGGTTGGGATGGGGAGGTTAGGATGGGGAGGTTGGGATGAGGAGGTTGGGATGGGGAGGTTGGGATGGGGAGGTTGGGATGGGGAGGTTGGGATAGGGAGGTTAGGATGGGGAGGTTGGGATGGGGAGGTTAGGATGGGGAGATTGGGATGGGGAGATTGGGATGGGGAGATTGGGATGGGGAGG
>NW_024059947.1:0-10000 GCF_016432855.1 Salvelinus namaycush | reverse complement strand
CATGCAGTTTATTAGGCTACAGATCTGTTGTGAGGTCCTCCCACTACGACTCAGGAAACCATGCAGTTTAATAGACTACAGATCTGTTGTGTGGTCCTCCCACTACGACTCAGGAAACCATGCAGTTTATTAGACTACAGATCTGTTGTGTGGTCCTCCCACTACGACTCAGGAAACCATGCAGTTTATTAGGCTACAGATCTGTTGTGAGGTCCTCCCACTACGACTCAGGAAACCATGCAGTTTATTAGGCTACAGATCTGTTGTGTGGTCCTCCCGCTACGACTCAGGAAACCATGCAGTTTATTAGACTACAGATCTGCTGTGTGGTCCTCCCACTACGACTCAGGAAACCATGCAGTTTATTAGGCTACAGATCTGTTGTGAGGTCCTCCCACTACGACTCAGGAAACCATACAGTTTATTAGGCTACAGATCTGTTGTGTGGTCCTCCCACTACGACTCAGGAAACCATACAGTTTATTAGGCTACAGATCTGTTGTGAGGTCCTCCCACTACGACTCAGGAAACCATACAGTTTATTAGGCTACAGATCTGTTGTGAGGTCCTCCCACTACGACTCAGGAAACCATACAGTTTATTAGGCTACAGATCTGTTGTGTGGTCCTCCCACTACGACTCAGGAAACCATACAGTTTATTAGGCTACAGATCTGTTGTGAGGTCCTCCCACTACGACTCAGGAAACCATGCAGTTTATTAGACTACAGATCTGCTGTGTGGTCCTCCCACTACGACTCAGGAAACCATGCAGTTTATTAGACTACAGATCTGTTGTGAGGTCCTCCCACTACGACTCAGGAAACCATGCAGTTTATTAGGCTACAGATCTGTTGTGAGGTCCTCCCACTACGACTCAGGAAACCATGCAGTTTATTAGACTACAGATCTGTTGTGTGGTCCTCCCACTACGACTCAGGAAACCATACAGTTTATTAGGCTACAGATCTGTTGTGAGGTCCTCCCACTACGACTCAGGAAACCATACAGTTTATTAGGCTACAGATCTGTTGTGAGGTCCTCCCACTACGACTCAGGAAACCATACAGTTTATTAGGCTACAGATCTGTTGTGAGGTCCTCCCACTACGACTCAGGAAACCATGCAGTTTATTAGACTACAGATCTGTTGTGTGGTCCTCCCACTACGACTCAGGAAACCATACAGTTTATTAGGCTACAGATCTGTTGTGAGGTCCTCCCACTACGACTCAGGAAACCATACAGTTTATTAGGCTACAGATCTGTTGTGAGGTCCTCCCACTACGACTCAGGAAACCATACAGTTTATTAGGCTACAGATCTGTTGTGAGGTCCTCCCACTACGACTCAGGAAACCATACAGTTTATTAGGCTACAGATCTGTTGTGAGGTCCTCCCACTACGACTCAGGAAACCATACAGTTTATTAGGCTACAGATCTCTTGTGAGGTCCTCCCACTACGACTCAGGAAACCATACAGTTTATTAGGCTACAGATCTGTTGTGTGGTCCTCCCACTACGACTCAGGAAACCATACAGTTTATTAGGCTACAGATCTGTTGTGAGGTCCTCCCACTACGACTCAGGAAACCATACAGTTTATTAGGCTACAGATCTGTTGTGAGGTCCTCCCACTACGACTCAGGAAACCATGCAGTTTATTAGGCTACAGATCTGTTGTGTGGTCCTCCCACTACGACTCAGGAAACCATACAGTTTATTAGGCTACAGATCTGTTGTGAGGTCCTCCCACTACGACTCAGGAAACCATACAGTTTATTAGGCTACAGATCTGTTGTGAGGTCCTCCCACTACGACTCAGGAAACCATGCAGTTTATTAGACTACAGATCTGTTGTGAGGTCCTCCCACTACGACTCAGGAAACCATGCAGTTTATTAGGCTACAGATCTGTTGTGAGGTCCTCCCACTACGACTCAGGAAACCATGCAGTTTATTAGACTACAGATCTGTTGTGAGGTCCTCCCACTACGACTCAGGAAACCATACAGTTTATTAGGCTACAGATCTGTTGTGAGGTCCTCCCACTACGACTCAGGAAACCATACAGTTTATTAGGCTACAGATCTGTTGTGAGGTCCTCCCACTACGACTCAGGAAACCATGCAGTTTATTAGACTACAGATCTGTTGTGTGGTCCTCCCACTACGACTCAGGAAACCATACAGTTTATTAGGCTACAGATCTGTTGTGAGGTCCTCCCACTACGACTCAGGAAACCATACAGTTTATTAGGCTACAGATCTGTTGTGAGGTCCTCCCACTACGACTCAGGAAACCATACAGTTTATTAGGCTACAGATCTGTTGTGAGGTCCTCCCACTACGACTCAGGAAACCATACAGTTTATTAGGCTACAGATCTGTTGTGAGGTCCTCCCACTACGACTCAGGAAACCATACAGTTTATTAGGCTACAGATCTGTTGTGAGGTCCTCCCACTACGACTCAGGAAACCATACAGTTTATTAGGCTACAGATCTGTTGTGTGGTCCTCCCACTACGACTCAGGAAACCATACAGTTTATTAGGCTACAGATCTGTTGTGAGGTCCTCCCACTACGACTCAGGAAACCATGCAGTTTATTAGACTACAGATCTGTTGTGTGGTCCTCCCACTACGACTCAGGAAACCATGCAGTTTATTAGGCTACAGATCTGTTGTGTGGTCCTCTCACTACGACCCAGGAAACCATGCAGTTTATTAGACTACAGATCTGTTGTGAGGTCCTCCCACTACGACTCAGGAAACCATGCAGTTTATTAGGCTACAGATCTGTTGTGTGGTCCTCCCGCTACGACTCAGGAAACCATGCAGTTTATTAGACTACAGATCTGCTGTGTGGTCCTCCCACTACGACTCAGGAAACCATGCAGTTTATTAGACTACAGATCTGTTGTGAGGTCCTCCCACTACGACTCAGGAAACCATACAGTTTATTAGGCTACAGATCTGTTGTGTGGTCCTCCCACTACGACTCAGGAAACCATACAGTTTATTAGGCTACAGATCTGTTGTGAGGTCCTCCCACTACGACTCAGGAAACCATACAGTTTATTAGGCTACAGATCTGTTGTGAGGTCCTCCCACTACGACTCAGGAAACCATACAGTTTATTAGGCTACAGATCTGTTGTGTGGTCCTCCCACTACGACTCAGGAAACCATACAGTTTATTAGGCTACAGATCTGTTGTGTGGTCCTCCCACTACGACTCAGGAAACCATACAGTTTATTAGGCTACAGATCTGTTGTGAGGTCCTCCCACTACGACTCAGGAAACCATGCAGTTTATTAGACTACAGATCTGCTGTGTGGTCCTCCCACTACGACTCAGGAAACCATGCAGTTTATTAGACTACAGATCTGTTGTGAGGTCCTCCCACTACGACTCAGGAAACCATGCAGTTTATTAGGCTACAGATCTGTTGTGAGGTCCTCCCACTACGACTCAGGAAACCATGCAGTTTATTAGACTACAGATCTGTTGTGTGGTCCTCCCACTACGACTCAGGAAACCATACAGTTTATTAGGCTACAGATCTGTTGTGAGGTCCTCCCACTACGACTCAGGAAACCATACAGTTTATTAGGCTACAGATCTGTTGTGAGGTCCTCCCACTACGACTCAGGAAACCATGCAGTTTATTAGACTACAGATCTGTTGTGTGGTCCTCCCACTACGACTTAGGAAACCATACAGTTTATTAGGCTACAGATCTGTTGTGAGGTCCTCCCACTACGACTCAGGAAACCATACAGTTTATTAGGCTACAGATCTGTTGTGAGGTCCTCCCACTACGACTCAGGAAACCATACAGTTTATTAGGCTACAGATCTGTTGTGAGGTCCTCCCACTACGACTCAGGAAACCATACAGTTTATTAGGCTACAGATCTGTTGTGAGGTCCTCCCACTACGACTCAGGAAACCATACAGTTTATTAGGCTACAGATCTCTTGTGAGGTCCTCCCACTACGACTCAGGAAACCATACAGTTTATTAGGCTACAGATCTGTTGTGTGGTCCTCCCACTACGACTCAGGAAACCATACAGTTTATTAGGCTACAGATCTGTTGTGAGGTCCTCCCACTACGACTCAGGAAACCATACAGTTTATTAGGCTACAGATCTGTTGTGAGGTCCTCCCACTACGACTCAGGAAACCATGCAGTTTATTAGGCTACAGATCTGTTGTGTGGTCCTCCCACTACGACTCAGGAAACCATACAGTTTATTAGGCTACAGATCTGTTGTGAGGTCCTCCCACTACGACTCAGGAAACCATACAGTTTATTAGGCTACAGATCTGTTGTGAGGTCCTCCCACTACGACTCAGGAAACCATGCAGTTTATTAGACTACAGATCTGTTGTGAGGTCCTCCCACTACGACTCAGGAAACCATGCAGTTTATTAGGCTACAGATCTGTTGTGAGGTCCTCCCACTACGACTCAGGAAACCATGCAGTTTATTAGACTACAGATCTGTTGTGAGGTCCTCCCACTACGACTCAGGAAACCATACAGTTTATTAGGCTACAGATCTGTTGTGAGGTCCTCCCACTACGACTCAGGAAACCATACAGTTTATTAGGCTACAGATCTGTTGTGAGGTCCTCCCACTACGACTCAGGAAACCATGCAGTTTATTAGACTACAGATCTGTTGTGTGGTCCTCCCACTACGACTCAGGAAACCATACAGTTTATTAGGCTACAGATCTGTTGTGAGGTCCTCCCACTACGACTCAGGAAACCATACAGTTTATTAGGCTACAGATCTGTTGTGAGGTCCTCCCACTACGACTCAGGAAACCATACAGTTTATTAGGCTACAGATCTGTTGTGAGGTCCTCCCACTACGACTCAGGAAACCATACAGTTTATTAGGCTACAGATCTGTTGTGAGGTCCTCCCACTACGACTCAGGAAACCATACAGTTTATTAGGCTACAGATCTGTTGTGAGGTCCTCCCACTACGACTCAGGAAACCATACAGTTTATTAGGCTACAGATCTGTTGTGTGGTCCTCCCACTACGACTCAGGAAACCATACAGTTTATTAGGCTACAGATCTGTTGTGAGGTCCTCCCACTACGACTCAGGAAACCATACAGTTTATTAGGCTACAGATCTGTTGTGAGGTCCTCCCACTACGACTCAGGAAACCATACAGTTTATTAGGCTACAGATCTGTTGTGAGGTCCTCCCACTACGACTCAGGAAACCATACAGTTTATTAGGCTACAGATCTGTTGTGTGGTCCTCCCACTACGACTCAGGAAACCATACAGTTTATTAGGCTACAGATCTGTTGTGAGGTCCTCCCACTACGACTCAGGAAACCATACAGTTTATTAGGCTACAGATCTGTTGTGAGGTCCTCCCACTACGACTCAGGAAACCATGCAGTTTATTAGGCTACAGATCTGTTGTGTGGTCCTCCCACTACGACTCAGGAAACCATACAGTTTATTAGGCTACAGATCTGTTGTGAGGTCCTCCCACTACGACTCAGGAAACCATACAGTTTATTAGGCTACAGATCTGTTGTGAGGTCCTCCCACTACGACTCAGGAAACCATGCAGTTTATTAGACTACAGATCTGTTGTGAGGTCCTCCCACTACGACTCAGGAAACCATGCAGTTTATTAGGCTACAGATCTGTTGTGAGGTCCTCCCACTACGACTCAGGAAACCATGCAGTTTATTAGACTACAGATCTGTTGTGAGGTCCTCCCACTACGACTCAGGAAACCATACAGTTTATTAGGCTACAGATCTGTTGTGAGGTCCTCCCACTACGACTCAGGAAACCATACAGTTTATTAGGCTACAGATCTGTTGTGAGGTCCTCCCACTACGACTCAGGAAACCATGCAGTTTATTAGACTACAGATCTGTTGTGTGGTCCTCCCACTACGACTCAGGAAACCATACAGTTTATTAGGCTACAGATCTGTTGTGAGGTCCTCCCACTACGACTCAGGAAACCATACAGTTTATTAGGCTACAGATCTGTTGTGAGGTCCTCCCACTACGACTCAGGAAACCATACAGTTTATTAGGCTACAGATCTGTTGTGAGGTCCTCCCACTACGACTCAGGAAACCATACAGTTTATTAGGCTACAGATCTGTTGTGAGGTCCTCCCACTACGACTCAGGAAACCATACAGTTTATTAGGCTACAGATCTGTTGTGAGGTCCTCCCACTACGACTCAGGAAACCATACAGTTTATTAGGCTACAGATCTGTTGTGTGGTCCTCCCACTACGACTCAGGAAACCATACAGTTTATTAGGCTACAGATCTGTTGTGAGGTCCTCCCACTACGACTCAGGAAACCATGCAGTTTATTAGGCTACAGATCTGTTGTGAGGTCCTCCCACTACGACTCAGGAAACCATACAGTTTATTAGACTACAGATCTGTTGTGTGGTCCTCCCACTACGACTCAGGAAACCATACAGTTTATTAGGCTACAGATCTGTTGTGAGGTCCTCCCACTACGACTCAGGAAACCATACAGTTTATTAGGCTACAGATCTGTTGTGAGGTCCTCCCACTACGACTCAGGAAACCATGCAGTTTATTAGACTACAGATCTGTTGTGAGGTCCTCCCACTACGACTCAGGAAACCATGCAGTTTATTAGGCTACAGATCTGTTGTGAGGTCCTCCCACTACGACTCAGGAAACCATGCAGTTTATTAGACTACAGATCTGTTGTGTGGTCCTCCCACTACGACTCAGGAAACCATACAGTTTATTAGGCTACAGATCTGTTGTGAGGTCCTCCCACTACGACTCAGGAAACCATACAGTTTATTAGACTACAGATCTGTTGTGTGGTCCTCCCACTACGACTCAGGAAACCATACAGTTTATTAGGCTACAGATCTGTTGTGAGGTCCTCCCACTACGACTCAGGAAACCATACAGTTTATTAGGCTACAGATCTGTTGTGAGGTCCTCCCACTACGACTCAGGAAACCATACAGTTTATTAGGCTACAGATGAAGTTATGATGAACTTCACCGGGTGGGGAAAGTGCCCAATGATCTTGACGCTCCTTTCCAATAGATATCGAGCGTCTTATTCCGGTGACGTGATGGTCGATAATTGATTGCCGTTTTGACAAATAAAGGTATTCTCACGATAATCCATAATAATATCATCATGTAGACGAGCCTACCCGCACTTTTATCTGCGAGCTGTTGGTTAGAGCAGAAAAGGCACATTTGCTATTTAACGCAACTGTTTTTTGTGACACAAATTATTGGTAGAGGTGAAAATGTGATGGAAACACATTGAATTTTTATTTGGAACATGATAACTTAAATTTAAAAGTAAATTAAAAACTACAACATGCTCTACGTCATCACACAATGTTTTTTTATCAGTTTGGTGGAAGCACACCACTGGTGGGAAAATTAGCATATTTTCATTAGTGGACAAAATATTAGGAACACCTGCTCTTTTCATGACATAGGCT
Source organism: Salvelinus namaycush (assembly GCF_016432855.1). Lineage (NCBI taxonomy): Eukaryota > Metazoa > Chordata > Actinopteri > Salmoniformes > Salmonidae > Salvelinus > Salvelinus namaycush. The sequence goes on along the minus strand of NW_024059947.1, from coordinate 2,478 downwards.
GACCAGGTGAATCCAGGTGAAGTTATGATCCTTATTGGTGTCACTTGTTAAATCAACTTCAATCAGTGTAGATGAACGGGAGGAGACGGGTTACAGAAGGATTTTTAAGACTTGAGACGCCTGAGACATGGATTGTGTATGTGTACCATTGAGAGGGTGAATAGTCAAGACAACATATTTCAGTGCCTTTGAACGGGGTATGGTAGTAGTTTTTCACCCTCAACAGTTTCCTGTGTATATCAAGAATGGTCCACCACCCAAAGGACATCCAGCCAACTTGACACAACTGTGGGGAAGCATTGGAGTCAACATGGGCCAGCATCCCTGTGGAACGCTTCGAACACCTTGCAGAGTCCATGCCCCGACGAATTGAGGCTGTTCCGATGACAAAAAAGGCTGCAACATAATATTAGGAAGGTGTTCCTAATGTTTGGTACACTCAGTGTATATTTCTATTATATAATATATGTATTTATATTCTAATATTGTGTTGTGCATGTGTAATATACAACAGTTGTCAGTGGACGAGACTTTCTGCTCATTTCATTACAACACATCTGATAGAATAGAGCATAGAATAGAACAGAGAACCCAGAATAGAACACAGAATAGAACATAAAACACAGAATAGAACAGAGAACCCAGAATAGAACACAGAATAGAACAGAAAACACAGAATAGAACACAAAAGAAAAGAGAACACAGAATAGAACACAGAATAGAACACAGAATAGAACACAAAAGAAAAGAGAACACAGAATAGAACACAGAATAGAACATAGAATAGAACCCAGAATAGAACAGAGAACACAGAATAGAACACAGAATAGAACAGAGAACACAGAATAGAACACAAAAGAAAAGACAACACAGAATAGAACACATAAGAGAACAGAGAACACAGAATAGAACACATAATAGAACAGAGAACACAGAATAAAACACAGAATAGAACAGAGAACACAGAAAAGAACAGAGAACACAGAATAGAACAGAGAACACAGAATATAACACAGAATTTAACACAGAATTTAACACAGAACACAGAATAGAACACAGAATAGAACACAGAATAGAACAGAGAACACAGAAAAGAACAGAGAACAGAGAACACAGAATAGAACACAGAATAGAACAGAAAACATAATAGAACAGATAATAGAACACAGAACAGAACACAGCTATAAAATAGAAGGGGAGGATCTAGTGATGTATTCCTGGGGGAGAGGGAGGGATGGGGCTACTGGTTAACTAGATTGTTGTGGAAGGGGGAGGGGGGGGGGGGGCACAGAACGGCAGGAAAACAAAGAGAACAGAGGAGAGAAGGGAGTGTGCCCCCTAACTAACAGACCTCAGCTGGTGGCAGAGTTGACTCTGCACTCTGACACAGACCTGCTCTGGCTGGATACAAGTTGCTCTCTTTCTCTCTTTCTCAATTCAATTTCAATTTAAGGGCATTTATTGGCTTGAGAAACATATGTTTACATTGCAAGTGAAATAGATAATAAACAAAAGTGAAATAAACAATTAAAATAATTCACAGTAAACATTACACTGACAGAAGTTCCAAAAGAACAAAGACATTTCAAATGTCATAGTATATCTGTATACAGTGTTGTATTGATGTGCAAATTGTTCAAGTACAAAAGGGAAAATACAAATGGTATTTGTTCTTCACTGGTTGCCCTGTTCTTGTGACAACAGGTCACACATCTTGCTGCTGTGATGGCACACTGTAGTATTTCACGCAGTAGATATGGGAGTTTATCAAAATTGGATTTGTTTTCAAATTCTTTGTATGTCAATCAAATTTCAATCAAATGTATTTATAAAGCCCAGCTGATATCTCAAAGTGCTGTACAGAAACCCAGCCTAAAACCCCAAACAGCAAGCAATGCAGGTGTAGAAGCACGGTGGCTAGAAAAAAACTCCCTAGAAAGGCCAGAATCTAGGAAGAAACCTAGCGAGGAACCAGGCTATGAGGGGTGGCCAGTCCTCTTCTGGCTGTGCCGGGTGGAGATTATAACAGAACATGGCCAAGATGTTCAAACGTTCATAGATGACCAACAGGGTCAAATAATGATAATCACAGTGGTTGTAGAGGGTGCAACAGGTCAGCACCTCAGGAGTAAATGTCAGTTGGTTTTTCATAGCCGATCATTGAGAGTATCTCTACCGCTCCTGCTGTCTCTAGAGAGTTGAAAACAGCAGGTCTGGGACAGGTAGCACATCCGGTGAACAGGTCAGGGTTCCACAGCCGCAGGCAGAACAGTTGAAACTGGAGCAGCAGCACGACCAGGTGGACTGGGGACAGCAAGGAGTCATCAGGCCAGGTAGTCCTAAGGCATGGTCCTAGGGTTCAGGTCCTCCGAGAGAGAGAAAGAAAGAAAGAAAGAAAGAAAGAAAGAAAGAAAGAAAGAAAGAAAGAAAGAAAGAAAGAAAGAAAGAAAGAAAGAAAGAAAGAAAGAGAGAAAGAAA
>NW_024059946.1:0-29607 GCF_016432855.1 Salvelinus namaycush | reverse complement strand
AGGGAATGGGCCCTGGTCTACAGTAGAGTAGTATATAGGGAATAGGGCCCTGGTCTACAGTGGAGTATTATATAGGGAATATGGCCCTGGTCTACAGTAGAGTATTATATAGGGAATGGGGCCCTGGTCTAAAGTAGAGTATTATATAGGGAATGGGGCCCTGGTCTAAAGTAGAGTATTATATAGGGAATAGGGCCCTGGTCTACAGTAGAGTATTATATAGAGAATAGGGCCCTGGTATAAAGTAGAGTATTATATAGGGAATAGGGCCCTGGTCTAAAGTAGAGTATTATATAGGGAATAAGGCCCTGGTCTACAGTAGAGTATTATATAGGGAATAGGGCTCTGGTCTAAAGTAGAGTATTATATAGGGAATAGGGCCCTGGTCTAAAGTAGAGGATTATATAGGGAATAGGGCCCTGGTCTAAAGTAGAGTATTATATAGGGAATATGGCCCTGGTGTACAGTAGAGTATTATATAGGGAATATGGCCCTGGTCTACAGTAGAGTATTATATAGGGAATAGGGCCCTGGTCTAAAGTAGAGTATTATATAGGGAATAGGGCCCTGGCCTAAAGTAGAGTATTATATAGGGAATAGGGCCCTGGTTTAAAGTAGAGTATTATATAGGGAATATGGCCCTGGTCTTAAGTAGAGTATTATATAGGGAATATGGCCCTTGTCTACAGTAGAGTAGTATATAGGGAATAGGGCCCTGGTCTACAGTATAGTATTATATAGGGAATATGGCCCTGGTTTACAGTAGAGTATTATATAGGGAATAGGGCCCTGGTCTAAAGTAGAGTATTATATAGGGAATATGGCCCTGGTCTAAAGTAGAGTATTATATAGGGAATAGGGCCCTGGTCTACAGTAGAGTATTATATAGGGAATATGGCCCTGGTCTAAAGTAGAGTATTATATAGGGAATAGGGCCCTGGTCTAAAGTAGAGTATTATATAGGGAATAGGGCCCTGGTTTAAAGTAGAGTATTATATAGGGAATATGGCCCTGGTCTTAAGTAGAGTATTATATAGGGAATACGGCCCTTGTCTACAGTAGAGTAGTATATAGGGAATAGGGCCTGGTCTTAAGTAGAGTATTATATAGGGAATAGTGCCCTGGTCTTAAGTAGAGTATTATATGAGGGAATAGGGGCCATGGTCTAAAGTAGAGTATTATATAGGGAATATGGCCCTGGTCTAAAGTAGAGTAGTATATAGGGAATAGGGCCCTGTCTAAAGTAGAGTATTATATAGGGAATATGGCCCTGGTCTAAAGTAAGAGTATTATATTAGGGATAGGCCCTGGTCTACAGTAGAGTATTATATAGGGAATAGGGCCCTGTCTAAAGTAGAGTATTATATAGGGAATAGGGCCCTGGTCTAAAGTAGAGTATTATATAGGGAATAGGGCCCTGGTCTAAAGTATAGTATTATATAGGGAATAGGGCCCTGGTCTAAAGTAGAGGATTATATAGGGAATAGGGCCCTGGTCTAAAGTAGAGTATTATATAGGGAATAGGGCCCTGGTCTAAAGTAGAGTATTATATAGGGAATAGGGCCCTGGTCTACGTAGAGTATATATAGGGAATATTGCCCTGGCTAAAGTAAGAGGATTATATCGGGAATAGGGCCCTGGTCTACAGTAGAGGATTATATAGGGAATAGGGCTCTGGTCTAAAGTAGAGTATTATATAGGGAATATGCCCCTGGTCTAAAGTAGAGGATTATATAGGGAATAGGGCCCTGGTCTAAAGTAGAGTATTATATAGGGAATAGGGCCCTGGTCTACAGTAGAGTATTATAGAGGGAATGGGGCCCTGGTCTACAGTAGAGTAGTATATAGGGAATAGGGCCCTGGTCTACAGTGGAGTATTATATAGGGAATATGGCCCTGGTCTACAGTAGAGTATTATATAGGGAATAGGGCCCTGGTCTAAAGTAGAGTATTATATAGGAATAGGGCCCTGGTCTAAGTAGAGTATTATATAGGGAATAGGGCCCTGGTCTACAGTAGAGTATTATATAGAGAATAGGGCCCTGGTATAAAGTAGAGTATTATATAGGGAATAGGGCCCTGGTCTAAAGTAGAGTATTATATAGGGAATAAGGGCCCTGGTCTACAGTAGAGTATTATATAGGGAATAGGGCCCTGGTCTAAAGTAGAGTATTATATAGGGAATAGGGCCCTGGTCTAAAGTAGAGTATTATATAGGGAATAGGGCCCTGGTCTAAAGTAGAGTATTATATAGGGAATAGGGCCCTGGTCTAAAGTAGAGTATTATATAGGGAATAGGGCCCTGGTCTAAAGTAGAGTATTATATAGGGAATAGGGCCCTGGTCTAAAGTAGAGTATTATATAGGGAATAGGGCCCTGGTCTAAAGTAGAGTATTATATAGGGAATATGGCCCTGGTCTACAGTAGAGTATTATATAGGGAATATGGCCCTGGTCTACAGTAGAGTATTATATAGGGAATAGGGCCCTGGTCTAAAGTAGAGTATTATATAGGGAATATGGCCCTGGTCTAAAGTAGAGTATTATATAGGGAATAGGGCCCTGGTCTAAAGTAGAGTATTATATATGGAATAGGGCCCTGGTCTAAAGTAGAGTATTATATAGGGAATAGGGCCCTGGTCTAAAGTAGAGTATTATATAGGGAATATGGCCCTGGTCTACAGTAGAGTAGTATATAGGGAATAGGGCCCTGGTCTACAGTAGAGTATTATATAGGGAATATGGCCCTGGTCTACAGTATAGTATTATATAGGGAATAGGGCCCTGGTCAAAAGTAGAGTATTATATAGGGAATATGGCCCTGGTCTAAAGTAGAGTATTATATAGGGAATATGGCCCTGGTCTAAAGTAGAGTATTATATAGGGAATATGGCCCTGGTCTAAAGTAGAGTAGTATATAGGGAATAGGGCCCTTGTCTACAGTAGAGTATTATATAGGGAATATGGCCCTGGTCTTAAGTAGAGTATTATATAGGGAATATGGCCCTTGTCTACAGTAGAGTAGTATATAGAGAATAGGGCCCTGGTCTACAGTAGAGTATTATATAGGGAATATGGCCCTGGTCTACAGTAGAGTATTATATAGGGAATAGGGCCCTGGTCAAAAGTAGAGTATTATATAGGGAATATGGCCCTGGTCTAAAGTAGAGTATTATATAGGGAAAATGGCCCTGGTCTAAAGTAGAGTATTATATAGGGAATATGGCCCTGGTCTAAAGTAGAGTAGTATATAGGGAATAGGGCCCTTGTCTACAGTAGAGTATTATATAGGGAATAGGGCCCTGGTCTAAAGTAGAGTATTATATAGGGAATATGGCCATGGTCTAAAGTAGAGTATTATATAGGGAATAGGGCCCTGGTCTACAGTATAGTATTATATAGGGAATATGGCCCTGGTCTACAGTAGAGTATTATATAGGGAATAGGGCCATGGTCTTAAGTAGAGTATTATATAGGGAATAGGGCCATGGTCTAAAGTAGAGTATGATATAGGGAATGTGGCCCTGGTCTAAAGGAGAGTATTATATAGGGAATAGGGCCCTGGTCTACAGTAGAGCATGATATAGGGAATGTGGCCCTGGTCTAAAGTAGAGTATTATATAGGGAATATGGCCCTTGTCTACAGTCGAGTATTATATAGGGAATATGGCCCTGGTCTAAAGTAGAGTATTATATAGGGAATATGGCCCTGGTCTAAAGTAGAGTATTATATAGGGAATAGGGCCCTGGTCTAAAGTAGAGTATTATATAGGGAATATGGCCCTGGTCTAAAGTAGAGTATTATATAGGGAATAGGGCCCTTGTCTACAGTAGAGTATTATATAGGGAATAGGGCCCTGGTCTAAAGTAGAGTATTATATAGGGAATAGGGCATTGGTCTAAAGTAGAGTATTATATAGGGAATAGGGCCATGGTCTACAGTATAGTATTATAGAGGGAATAGGGCCCTGGTCTACAGTAGAGTATTATATAGGGAATATGGCCCTGGTCTACAGTAGAGTATTATATAGGGAATAGGGCCCTGGTCAAAGTAGAGTATTATATAGGGAATATGGCCCTGGTCTAAAGTAGAGTATTATATAGGGAATAGGGCCCTGGTCTAAAGTAGAGTATTATATAGGGAATATGGCCCTGGTCTAAAGTAGAGTATTATATAGGGAATAGGGCCCTTGTCTACAGTAGAGTATTATATAGGGAATAGGGCCCTGGTCTAAAGTAGAGTATTATATAGGGAATATGGCCATGGTCTAAAGTAGAGTATTATATAGGGAATAGGGCCCTGGTCTACAGTATAGTATTATATAGGGAATATGGCCCTGGTCTACAGTAGAGTATTATATAGGGAATAGGGCCATGGTCTTAAGTAGAGTATTATATAGGGAATAGGGCCATGGTCTAAGTAGAGTATATAGGAAGGCCTGGTCTAAGTAGAGTATATAGGGAATGTGGCCCTGGTCTAAAGTAGAGTATTATATAGGGAATAGGGCCCTGGTCTACAGTAGAGTATTATATAGGGAATATGGCCCTGGTCTACAGTATAGTATTATATAGGGAATATGGCCCTGGTCTACAGTCGAGTATTATATAGGGAATATGGCCCTGGTCAAAAGTAGAGCATTATATAGGGAATATGGCCCTGGTCTAAAGTAGAGTATTATATAGGGAATAGGGCCCTGGTCTAAAGTAGAGTATTATATAGGGAATATGGCCCTGGTCTAAAGTAGAGTATTATATAGGGAATATGGCCCTGGTCTACAGTAGAGTATTATATAGGGAATAGGGCCCTGGTCTAAAGTAGAGTATTATATAGGGAATAGGGCATTGGTCTAAAGTAGAGTATTATATAGGGAATAGGGCCATGGTCTACAGTATAGTATTATAGAGGGAATAGGGCCCTGGTCTACAGTAGAGTATTATATAGGGAATATGGCCCTGGTCTACAGTAGAGTATTATATAGGGAATAGGGCCCTGGTCAAAAGTAGAGTATTATATAGGGAATATGGCCCTGGTCTAAAGTAGAGTATTATATAGGGAATAGGGCCCTGGTCTAAAGTAGAGTATTATATAGGGAATAGGGCATTGGTCTAAAGTAGAGTATTATATAGGGAATAGGGCCATTGTCTACAGTATAGTATTATATAGGGAATAGGGCCCTGGTCTACAGTAGAGTATTATATAGGGAATATGGCCCTGGTCTACAGTAGAGTATTATATAGGGAATAGGGCCATGGTCTTAAGTAGAGTATTATATAGGGAATAGGGCCATGGTCTAAAGTAGAGTATGATATAGGGAATGTGGCCCTGGTCTAAAGTAGAGTATTATATAGGGAATAGGGCCCTGGTCTACAGTAGAGCATGATATAGGGAATGTGGCCCTGGTCTAAAGTAGAGTATTATATAGGGAATATGGCCCTCGTCTACAGTCGAGTATTATATAGGGAATATGGCCCTGGTCAAAAGTAGAGTATTATATAGGGAATAGGGCCATTGTCTACAGTAGAGTATTATATAGGGAATAGGGCCCTGGTCTAAAGTAGAGTATTATATAGGGAATAGGGCATTGGTCTAAAGTAGAGTATTATATAGGGAATAGGGCCATGGTTCTACAGTATAGTATTATAGAGGGAATAGGGCCCTGGTCTAAAGTAGAGTATTATATAGGGAATATGGCCCTGGTCTACAGTAGAGTATTATATAGGGAATAGGGCCCTGGTCAAAAGTAGAGTATTATATAGGGAATATGGCCCTGGTCTAAAGTAGAGTATTATATAGGGAATATGGCCCTGGTCTAAAGTAGAGTATTATATAGGGAATATGGCCCTGGTCTAAAGTAGAGTATTATATAGGGAATAGGGCCCTTGTCTACAGTAGAGTATTATATAGGGAATAGGGCCCTGGTCTAAAGTAGAGTATTATATAGGGAATATGGCCATGGTCTAAAGTAGAGTATTATATAGGGAATAGGGCCCTCGTCTACAGTATAGTATTATATAGGGAATATGGCCCTGGTCTACAGTAGAGTATTATATAGGGAATATGGCCATGGTCTTAAGTAGAGTATTATATAGGGAATAGGGCCATGGTCTAAAGTAGAGTATGATATAGGGAATGTGGCCCTGGTCTAAAGTAGAGTATTATATAGGGAATAGGGCCCTGGTCTACAGTAGAGTATTATATAGGGAATATGGCCCTGGTCTACAGTATAGTATTATATAGGGAATATGGCCCTCGTCTACAGTCGAGTATTATATAGGGAATATGGCCCTGGTCAAAAGTAGAGCATTATATAGGGAATATGGCCCTGGTCTAAAGTAGAGTATTATATAGGGAATAGGGCCCTGGTCTAAAGTAGAGTATTATATAGGGAATATGGCCCTGGTCTAAAGTAGAGTATTATATAGGGAATAGGGCATTGGTCTAAAGTAGAGTATTATATAGGGAATAGGGCCATGGTCTACAGTATAGTATTATAGAGGGAATAGGGCCCTGGTCTAAAGTAGAGTATTATATAGGGAATAGGGCCCTGGTCTAAAGTCGAGAATTATATAGGGAATAGGGCCCTGGTCTAAAGTCGAGAATTATATAGGGAATAGGGCCCTGGTCTACAGTAGAGGATTATATAGGGAATAGGGCCCTGGTCTTAAGTAGAGTATTATATAGGGAATAGGGCCCTGTTCTAAAGTAGAGTATTATATAGGGAATAGGGCCCTTGTCTACAGTGGAGTATTATATATGGAATAAGGCCCTGGTCTAAAGTAGAGTATTATATAGAGAATAGGGCCATGGTTTAAAGTAGAGTATTATATAGGGAATATGGCCCTGGTCTTAAGTAGAGTATTATATAGGGAATCGGGCCCTGGTCTACAGTAGAGTATTATATAGGGAATATGGCCCTGGTCTACAGTCGAGTATTATATAGGGAATAGGGCCCTGGTCAAAAGTAGAGTATTATATAGGGAATATAGCCCTGGTCTAAAGTAGAGTATTATATAGGGAATAGGGCCCTGGTCTAAAGTAGAGTATTATATAGGGATTAGGGCCCTGGTCTGAAGTAGAGTATTATATAGGGAATAGGGCCCTGGTCTACAGTAGAGTATTATATAGGGAATAGGGCCCTGGTCTAAAGTAGAGGATTATATAGGGAATAGGGCTCTGGTCTAAAGTAGAGTATTATATAGGGAATATTGCCCTGGTCTAAAGTAGAGGATTATATCGGGAATAGGGCCCTGGTCTAAAGTAGAGTATTATATAGGGAATAGGGCCCTGGTCTAAAGTAGAGTATTATATAGGGAATAGGGCCCTGGTCTACAGTGGAGTATTATATATGGAATAAGGCCCTGGTCTAAAGTAGAGTATTATATAGGGAATAGGGCCCTGGTTTAAAGTAGAGTATTATATAGGGAATATGGCCCTGGTCTTAAGTAGAGTATTATATAGGGAATCGGGCCCTGGTCTACAGTAGAGTATTATATAGGGAATATGGCCCTGGTCTACAGTCGAGTATTATATAGGGAATAGGGCCCTGGTCTAAAGTAGAGTATTATATAGGGAATAGGGCCCTGGTCTAAAGTAGAGTATTATATAGGGATTAGGGCCCTGGTCTGAAGTAGAGTATTATATAGGGAATAGGGCCCTGGTCTACAGTAGAGTATTATATAGGGAATATGGCCCTGGTCTAAAGTAGAGGATTATATAGGGAATAGGGCTCTGGTCTAAAGTAGAGTATTATATAGGGAATATTGCCCTGGTCTAAAGTAGAGGATTATATCGGGAATAGGGCCCTGGTCTAAAGTAGAGTATTATATAGGGAATAGGGCCCTGGTCTACAGTAGAGTATTATAGAGGGAATGGGGCCCTGGTCTACAGTAGAGTATTATATAGGGAATAGGGCCCTGGTCTACAGTGGAGTATTATATAGGGAATATGGCCCTGGTCTACAGTAGAGTATTATATAGGGAATAGGGCCCTGGTCAAAAGTAGAGTATTATATAGGGAATGGGGCCCTGGTCTAAAGTAGAGTATTATATAGGGAATAGGGCCCTGGTCTACAGTAGAGTATTATATAGGGAATAGGGCCCTGGTCTAAAGTAGAGTATTATATAGGGAATAGGGCCCTGGTCTAAAGTAGAGTATTATATAGGGAATAAGGCCCTGGTCTACAGTAGAGTATTATATAGGGAATAGGGCCCTGGTCTAAAGTAGAGTATTATATAGGGAATATGGCACTGGTCTAAAGTAGAGTATTATACAGGGAATATGGCCCTGGTCTAAAGTAGAGTATTATATAGGGAATATGGCCCTGGTCTACAGTAGAGTATTATATAGGGAATAGGGCCCTGGTCTACAGTATAGTATTATATAGGGAATATGGCCCTCGTCTACAGTCGAGTATTATATAGGGAATATGGCCCTGGTCAAAAGTAGAGCATTATATAGGGAATATGGCCCTGGTCTAAAGTAGAGTATTATATAGGGAATAGGGCCCTGGTCTAAAGTAGAGTATTATATAGGGAATATGGCCCTGGTCTAAAGTAGAGTATTATATAGGGAATAGGGCCCTTGTCTACAGTAGAGTATTATATAGGGAATAGGGCCCTGGTCTAAAGTAGAGTATTATATAGGGAATAGGGCATTGGTCTAAAGTAGAGTATTATATAGGGAATAGGGCCATGGTCTACAGTATAGTATTATAGAGGGAATAGGGCCCTGGTCTAAAGTAGAGTATTATATAGGGAATATGGCCCTGGTCTAAAGTAGAGTATTATATAGGGAATAGGGCCCTGGTCTAAAGTAGAGTATTATATAGGGAATATGGCCCTGGTCTAAAGTAGAGTATTATATAGGGAATAGGGCCCTTGTCTACAGTAGAGTTTTATATAGGGAATAGGGCCCTGGTCTAAAGTAGAGTATTATATAGGGAATAGGGCATTGGTCTAAAGTAGAGTATTATATAGGGAATAGGGCCATGGTCTACAGTATAGTATTATAGAGGGAATAGGGCCCTGGTCTAAAGTAGAGTATTATATAGGGAATAGGGCCCTGGTCTAAAGTCGAGAATTATATAGGGAATAGGGCCCTGGTCTAAAGTCGAGAATTATATAGGGAATAGGGCCCTGGTCTACAGTAGAGGATTATATAGGGAATAGGGCCCTGGTCTTAAGTAGAGTATTATATAGGGAATAGGGCCCTGGTCTAAAGTAGAGTATTATATAGGGAATAGGGCCCTTGTCTACAGTGGAGTATAATATATGGAATAAGGCCCTGGTCTAAAGTAGAGTATTATATAGGGAATAGGGCCCTGGTTTAAAGTAGAGTATTATATAGGGAATATGGCCCTGGTCTTAAGTAGAGTATTATATAGGGAATCGGGCCCTGGTCTACAGTAGAGTATTATATAGGGAATATGGCCCTGGTCTACAGTCGAGTATTATATAGGGAATAGGGCCCTGGTCAAAAGTAGAGTATTATATAGGGAATATGGCCCTGGTCTAAAGTAGAGTATTATATAGGGAATAGGGCCCTGGTCTACAGTAGAGTATTATATAGGGAATAGGGCCCTGGTCTAAAGTAGAGGATTATATAGGGAATAGGGCTCTGGTCTAAAGTAGAGTATTATATAGGGAATATTGCCCTGGTCTAAAGTAGAGGATTATATCGGGAATAGGGCCCTGGTCTAAAGTAGAGTATTATATAGGGAATAGGGCCCTGGTCTAAAGTAGAGTATTATATAGGGAATAGGGCCCTGGTCTACAGTGGAGTATTATATATGGAATAAGGACCTGGTCTAAAGTAGAGTATTATATAGGGAATAGGGCCCTGGTTTAAAGTAGAGTATTATATAGGGAATATGGCCCTGGTCTTAAGTAGAGTATTATATAGGGAATCGGGCCCTGGTCTACAGTAGAGTATTATATAGGGAATATGGCCCTGGTCTACAGTCGAGTATTATATAGGGAATAGGGCCCTGGTCAAAAGTAGAGTATTATATAGGGAATAGGGCCCTGGTCTAAAGTAGAGTATTATATAGGGATTAGGGCCCTGGTCTGAAGTAGAGTATTATATAGGGAATAGGGCCCTGGTCTACAGTAGAGTATTATATAGGGAATAGGGCCCTGGTCTACAGTAGAGTATTATATAGGGAATAGGGCCCTGGTCTTAAGTAGAGTATTATATAGGGAATAGGGCCCTGGTCTAAAGTAGAGTATTATATAGGGAATAGGGCCCTGGTCTACAGTGGAGTATTATATATGGAATCGGGCCCTGGTCTAAAGTAGAGTATTATATAGGTAAGGGAACTCCCCCCTCAATTGTACAAAATAACATGGCAACTTATTGGCACCGAGCGGACCATATACACAATGGGATTGTGTGGGATTTCACATTACATCCGGCGCTGTTTCGTCCAAAGTTGATGGCAAATGCCATATTGCAAATGAGCTGTGTAACACTCCAAAATTCCTATAGTGGGCGAGTTTGTTCTATCTAAATTTTTCATAGGCCTTTTGTAACGCAAGTCAAGACCCAAGAGTAAAATTTTGAGATTTTGAAAGTTTTGGCAAAAACTTATCACCCACTTAAAAAAGTGCTTTCTGGACCGTTTTTTGAAATTCTTTCGAGTTTTATGTCAATTACCCATGTGTAAGAACTGTATGAAAATACTTTTGTCAAATTTTAATAACATAATTTTTTTGAAATTTTTATTTGGACTTAAGGAATTTGTTTTGTGCATTTGGAATGTGATTTCATAGGAAGTCAAAAGTCAAAAGTCAAAAATGTCAAAAAATTAGAAAAAACGTATCACCCCCTTTAAAAAAGTGCTTTCTGGACCGTTTTTCGAAATTCTTTCGAGTTTTATGTCAATTACACATGTGTAAGAACTGTATGAAAATACTTTAGTCACATTTATTATCATAATTTTTTATAAATGTTTACTTGTACTTAAGGAATATGTTTTGTGCATTTGGAATGTGATTTCATAGGAAGTCAAAAGTCAAAAATGTCAAAAATTTGGAAAAAACGTATCACCCCCTTCATAGTCGAAAATAACATTTTTTTTTTTAAAGGCCAAAATGAAGCAGTTAAAACTGTATTGAAAATCGTGCGTGGTAACCCAAAACATGAAACAGAATATTTTTTGACTTTTTTTGAAAACCTCCATAAATCACTCAGGCCAGCACCCATTGATTTTTGCCCGTAGTATAGTGCTCCCAGAGCGGGTATGGAAGTCTGGATCCCCCCTAAAAGCATTTAAGGCTCTGTGTGTCTTTAAGCACCATACTTTTTCATTCCATCCTTGCTGTGTGTGTCTGTGTGTGTGTGTGTGTGAGCTTTTCTTTGACATCTGTTTAGAGAAATGACTGATTTACACTTCATGAGGGTTGCCTAATCACACACTTAAAGTTTTGGAAAGATCTGACTTTTTTAACCCTTTGAAACAGCACCTATGACCCCATTTTAAGGCACTTCCGGTTGGCACAGGAAGCTATAAGTAAACACCTATCCTGATCGGGGTATGCTTTTACAGAATCCTGAGTTTTAAGTCTATACGTTAAGAACTGACTGATTTACACAGGGTTGAATGCACTATAAATCACAAACTGCTGGTTGGGTATGGCAAAACACTTTTAGGGTGATTTTATCACTTCCGGTTGCTCCAGGAAGCTTAGAATCGACACAGGTAGACCTCATAGTGGCTTGATGGATTGTCATTGAAGACTGGTTCATAAGACATTCATAACCCACATAGGGTTTATTTAAAGAATGCACGTTACATTTGCATATGATTCAACAGTGAAAAACATCACATCATATTGCAAACATAACACACTGTTGAATCATATTGCAAACACACACTGTTATATTTGCAATATGATGTGTTGAATCATATTGCAAACATAACACACAGTGTTACATTTGTAATATGATGTGTTGAATCATATTGCAAACATAACACACAGTGTTACATTTGCAATATGATGTGTTGAATCATATTGCAAATGTAACGTGCATTCTTTAAATACTTTAGAAATACAAAATTGAACGTCCTGATGACCTCAGGATGGCCGGGCAGTGTTAGTGGTTCCTCTCCATCGCTCGTTGCGTGGTAATTTCATCATGTCGATTTTGGTGATGGTACCCCCCGTTGAAACATATTGCAAATGCACAAAAGTCAACTAGCAAGTCAGTGTCCATCAGTCAATTGGATATTGTCAGACACCAAACTGATACCATCTGACACTAAACTCACTTTTTCCAACTCCTTTAGAAGCCAACTATAACGTATTTCAGAGCAGGCCCAAAATTCACAGCGCCTTCCATTTAAACCATAATAAAACAAATAATACGTAGTTATGTTCTAGCTGCGGGTCCAGTTCTCACATTATGTTTAGCCCTATGTGAGGCGACCTCGAATCCCAAGTTTCGGCTCGATAGGTCATTCGGTGCCCGAGCAATACCTTAATTGGTGCTGAAAATCCACTTTTTTCATTGCCTTGCTACGGGGTCCTTGAATGAGCAATCAAACAGGCTCGTTGGGGTCTGACTCTATGGGCCGAGCCGGTTTCAATGCACCTAGTCTTGAGACTCTGGGACTTTTCTAAATGTTGTCAGTTTCGTTGAGCTGAAAATGAATTGAAAACATAGCAAATACACGAGGCTGTTTATCGGTCTGAGAACCTTCTAGAGCCACATAACTCACCGTGCACAATCAACCTGAGGTCTAGAACAGGTTTCCAAAGTTTCAGAACTCTAGGTCTGACGGTTCTTTAAAAGTTGGAACAAAAGTAACTACCACAGGCACTGTCTGCCTCTTAGCCCCTCAGTGTGTCCCTCCATCATTTCTGTTTGGGTGTGTAAATTTTTCTTTGAAATCTGATGGGACTAATGACTGATTTACAGTTCAGGAGGGTTGCCTAATCACAAATATGAAGTTTTGGAAAGATTTGACATTTTTAACTCTTCAAAACAGCCCATTTGACACCAATTATGGCACTTCCGGTTGGCACAGGAAGCTGTAAGTAAACACATATACTCACTGGAGTATGCTGTTAGAGAATCCTGAGTTTTAAGTCTATATGTTAAAAATTGACTGATTTACATAGGGCTGAATGCACTATTTCTCTCAAACTGCAGGTTGGATATTGCAAACACTTTTAGGGTGATTTTAACCACTTCCGGTTGCTCCAGGAAGCTTAGAATCGACACAGGTAGACCTCATGGTGGCCTGATGGACTGTCATCAAAGACAGGTTCATAAGACATTCATAACCCACATAGGCTTCAGGTTGAATTTAGGGGAGCAGTCAATGTATTCCTATGGGGCGAAATGTCATTGTAAACTGTTTGATGTAAACACCTTCTTTTAACTGTGAAGGGTTAATGCGACAAGGTCAAGGTTAGGCTTGCACAGATCGGGAGGACCTTAAGAACATTCCTGAGGTGAAATTGTGTTTCTAACCTTAACGGTTCTCTCTCTGTCTCCCAAAAGCAAATAAAATTGACATTGAGGTCAAAAGGTCATTCGTGTCCGTTCTCTTGTAACAGTCGCTGCGCTCAGACCGAGTGAGCTACGGTCAAGCGGGGCATCTCGTTGAACTCGGCACGGCCTGGAGATAATAGTAATGCCATTGCAGGCTTTGTGTGTCGTTAAGCACCGTACTTTTTCACTCCATCATTGCTTTGTGTGTGTGTTTGTGTGTGAGAGAGAGCTTTCCTTTGACATCTGCTTAGAGAAATGACTGATTTACAGTTCATGAGGCTTGTCTAATCACACAAATGAAGTTTTGAAAAGTTCTGACCTTTTTAACCCTTCGAAACAGCACCATGACACCATTTTAAGGCACTTCCGGTTGGCACAGGAAGCTATAGGTAAACACATATCTTGACTGGGGTATGCTGTTACAGAATCCTGAGTTTTAAGTCTATACGTTAAGAATTGACTGATCTACATAGGGTTGAATGCAGTGATTTTCAAAATTGCAAGTCATGTATATCTGGACACTTTTTAGGGTGATTTTAACCACTTCCGGTTGCTCCAGGTAGCTTAAAATCAACACAGGTCGACCTCATAGTAACCTGATGGATTGTTATCAAAGACAGGTTCATAAGACATTCATAACCCACATAGGCTTCAGGTTGAATTTAGAGGAGCAGTCAATGTATTCCTATGGGGCGAAATGTCATTGTAAAATGTTTGATGTAAACGCCTTCTTTTAACTGTGAAGGGTTAATGCCACAAGGTCAAGGTTAGGCTTGCACAGATCGGGAGGACCTTAGGATTGTTCCTGAGGTGAAATTGTGCTTCTAACCTTAACGGTTCTCTCTCTGTCTCCCAAAAGCAAATGAAATTGACATTGAGGTCAAAAGGTCATTTGTGTCCGTTCTCTTGTAACGGTCGCTGCGCTCAGACCGAGCGAGCTACGGTCAAGCGGGGCATCCCGTTGAACTCGGCACGGCCTGGAGAATATGGTGATGTCATTTTAGTGGTGATTTCAGAATGCTATTTTGGTGCATTCATGGAAGGCGCTGTGAATTTTGGGCCTGCTCTGAAATATGTGATAGTTGGCTTCTAAAGGAGTTGTAAAAAGTGAGTTTGGAGTCAGATGGTATCAGTTTGGTGTCTGAAAATATCCAATTGACTGATGGACACTTGCTAGTTGACTTTTGTTGACACTTGCTAGTTGACTTGCTAGTCGACTTTTGTACATTTGCAATATGTTTCAACGCGGGGGTACCATCACCAAAATCGACATGATGAAATTTCACGCAACGAGCGTTGGAGAGGAACCACTATCACTGCCCGGCCATCCTGAGGTCATCAGGACGTTGACTTTTGTATTTCTAAAGTATTTAAAGAATGCACGTTACATTTGCAATATGATTCAACATCACATCATATTGCAAATCTAACGTGCATTTGCAATATGATGTGATGTTGAATCATATTGCAAATGTAACGTACATTCTCTTAAATACTTTATAAATGCAAAAGTCAACGGTCTGATGACCTCAGGATGGCCGGGCAGTGATAGTGGTTCCTCTCCATCGCTCGTTTCGTGAAATTTCATCATGTCGCTTTTTCCTCATGGTACCTCCCCGTTGAAACATATTGCAAATGGACAAAAGTCAACTAGCAAGTCAACTAGCAAGTGTCAACAAAAGTCAACTAGCAAGTGTCCATCAGTGAATTAGATATTTTCAGACACCAAACTGATACCATCTGACTCCAAACTCACTTTTTCCAACTCCTTTAGAAGCCAACTATGGACACTTATGGACACTTGCTAGTTGACTCTTGTTGACACTTGCTAGTTGACTTGCTAGTTGACTTTTGTCCATTTGCAATATGTTTCAACGGGGAGGTACCATGAGGAAAAAACGACACGATGAAATTTCACGCAACGAGCGATGGAGAGGAACCACTATCACTGCCCGGCCATCCTGAGGTCATCAGGACGTTGACTTTTGTATTTCTAAAGTATTTAAAGAATGCACGTGACATTTGCAATATGATTCAACAGTGAAAAACATCACATCATATTGCAAATGTAACGGGCATTTGCAATATGATGTGATGTTTTTCACTGTTGAATCATATTGCAAATGTAACGTGCATTCTTTAAATACTTTAGAAATACAAAAGTCAACGGTCTGATGACCTCAGGATGGCCGGGCAGTGATAGTGGTTCCTCTCCATCGCTCGTTTCGTGAAATTTCATCATGTCGCTTTTTCCTCATGGTACCTCCCCGTTGAAACATATTGCAAATGTACAAAAGTCAACGAGCAAGTCAGTGTCCATCAGTCAAATAGATATTTTCAGACACCAAACTGATACCATCTGACTCCAAACTCACTTTTTCCAACTCCTTTAGATGCCAACTATAACATATTTCAGAGCAGGCCCAAAATTCACAGCGCCTTCTATTTAAACCATAATAAAACAAATAATACGTAGTTATGTTCTAGCTGTGGGTCCAGTTCACACATTATGTTTAGCCCTATGTGAAGCGACCTCGAAACCCAAGTTTCGGCTCGATAGGTCATTCGGTGCCCGAGCAAAACCCTAATTGGTGCTGAAATTCCACTTTTTTCATTGCCTTGCTACGGGGTCCTTGAATGAGCAATCAAACAGGCTCGTTGGGGTCTGTCTCTATGGGCCGAACAGGTTTCAACGCACCTAGTCTTGAGACTCTGGGACTTTTCTAAAGGTCGTCCGTTTCGTTGAGGTCAAAATGAATTGAAAACTTGGCAAATACACGAGGCTTTTTATCGATCCGAGAACCTTCTAGAGTCATATAATTCACCGTGCACAATCGACCTGAGGTCTAGAACAGGTTTGTAAATTTTCAGAACTCTAGGTCTGACGGTTCTTTAAAAGTTGGAACAAAAGTAACTACTGCAGGCACTGTATGCCTCTTAGCCCCTCAGTGTGTCCCTCCATCATTTCTGTGTCGGTGTGTATTTTTATTTTTTTTAATCTGATGGGATGAAGGACTGATTTACAGTTCATGAGGGTTGTCTATTCACATATATGAAGTTTTGGAAAGATTTGACATTTTTAACCCTTCGAAACAGCCCATTTGACACCAGTTATGGCACTTCCGGTTGTCACAGGAAGCTATAAATAAACACATATCATCACTGGAGTAGGCTGTTACAGAATCCTGAGTTTTAAGTCTGTATGTTAAAAATTGACTGATTTACATAGGGCTGAATGCACTATTTCTCTCAAACTGCAGGTTGGCTATGGCAAACACTTTTAGGGTGATTTTAACCACTTCCGGTTGCTCCAGGAAGCTTAGAATCGACACAGGTAGACCTCATGGTGGCCTGATGGACTGTCATCAAAGACAGGTTCATAAGACATTCATAACCCACATAGGCTTCAGGTTGAATTTAGAGGAGCAGTCAATGTATTCCTATGGGGCGACATGTCATTGTAAACTGTTTGATGTAAACACCTTCTTTTAACTGTGAAGGGTTAATGCCACAAGGTCAAGGTTAGGCTTGCACAGATCGGGAGGACCTTAAGAACATTCCTGAGGTGAAATTGTGTTTCTAACCTTAACGGTTCTCTCTCTGTCTCCCAAAAGCAAATAAAATTGACATTGAGGTCAAAAGGTCATTCGTGTCCGTTCTCTTGTAACAGTCGCTGCGCTCAGACCGAGTGAGCTACGGTCAAGCGGGGCATCTCGTTGAACTCGGCACGGCCTGGAGATAATAGTAATGCCATTGCAGGCTTTGTGTGTCGTTAAGCACCGTACTTTTTCACTCCATCATTGCTTTGTGTGTGTGTTTGTGTGTGAGAGAGAGCTTTCCTTTGACATCTGCTTAGAGAAATGACTGATTTACAGTTCATGAGGCTTGTCTAATCACACAAATGAAGTTTTGAAAAGTTCTGACCTTTTTAACCCTTCGAAACAGCACCATGACACCATTTTAAGGCACTTCCGGTTGGCACTGGAAGCTATAGGTAAACACATATCTTGACTGGGGTATGCTGTTACAGAATCCTGAGTTTTAAGTCTATACGTTAAGAATTGACTGATCTACATAGGGTTGAATGCAGTGATTTTCAAAATTGCAAGTCATGTATATCTGGACACTTTTTAGGGTGATTTTAACCACTTCCGGTTGCTCCAGGAAGCTTAAAATCAACACAGGTCGACCTCATAGTAACCTGATGGATTGTTATCAAAGACAGGTTCATACGACATTCATAACCCACATAGGCTTCAGGTTGAATTTAGAGGAGCAGTCAATGTATTCCTATGGGGCGAAATGTCATTGTAAAATGTTTGATGTAAACACCAGCTTTTAACTGTGAAGGGTTAATGCCACAAGGTCAAGGTTAGGCTTGCACAGATCGGGAGGACCTTAAGAACACTCCTGAGGTGAAATTGTGTTTCTAACCTTAACGGTTCTCTCTCTGTCTCCCAAAAGCAAATAAAATTGACATGAGGTCAAAAGGTCATTTGGGTCCATTTTCTTGTAACGGTCGCTGCGCTCAGACCGAGCGAGCTACGGTCAAGCGGGGCATCTCGTTGAACTCGGCACGGCCTGGAGATAATAGTCATGCCATTGCAGGCTTTGTGTGTCTTTAAGCACCGTACTTTTTCACTCCATCCTTCCTTTTTGTGTGTGTGTGTGTTTGTGTGAGAGAGCTTTTCTTTGACATCTGTTGGGAAAAATGACTGATTACACTTCATGAGGGTTGTCTAATCACACAAGTGAAGTTTTGAAAAGATCTGACCTTTATTACCCTTCAAACCTGACCCTATGCACCATTTTAAGGTACTTCCAGTTGACATAGGAAGCTGAACGTGAACACATACCCTCCTTGGCGTAGGCTCTTATATAATATTGAGTTTTAAGTCTTTATGTTAAGAACTGACTTATTAACAGAGGGTTAAATGAGTGTGTGTTACTTCATAAAATCACATAAAATCACAGAATTCTCGCAGAGCTTCGAGACCCACTTTAAAAATGTTCGTGTGAACAAACTGCAACTGGATCTGTGAATTTTTTGAAAAAAAAATTCCTCTTCGTGAACATCACCAAATGGACAATGTACGATTTCTCTTAAATTACGATAGATAAACGGCTGGTTCTTTTTTTCCTGACACCGTATGCTTATGTACTTTGACGTGAAGCGGTCAAATTGCACCCTACTTTGCGTTTTTGACCTTTAATCCCAGAAAAATGGCCATAACTCAAAAAGCGCAGAGGCCTCGACGCCATCTTGTTCGGGGCCAACTTCCCTTTACTCCAAACCTACGCTCGCCGAGTTTCGTCTTCGAAATATTTTCCGTTTAGGAGAAAAGGCCGCGCTCGTTTGCCCCGTGTTCGTGCGCCTGCAATATGATTTATTTGCCCCCTGTGGGAATTTTCGAGAATGCAGGAGTCCAAGTCAAAAATTTGTTATTTTTATAAAACGGTGACCGAACGTCCGAGACGATTTATTCGATGACTTCCTGAAAGAGCTCCCCCCCGCCCTCGGCCCGACGCCGTCCGCGATTTTCCGAGACGAAGTCGGACGTCTAGTAAGGGACCGTACATTCGCAATGGGAGAATCTTCACCGATCATATGGCTCCCGTCTCACACTTCCCTTAAGGTATGGAATAGGGCCCTGGTCTAAAGTATAGCATTATATAAGGAATATGGCCCTGGTCTAAAGTAGAGTATTATATAGGGAATATGGCCCTGGTCTAAAGTAGAGTATTATATAGGGAATAGGGCCCTGGTCTACAGTAGAGTATTATATAGGGAATAGGGCCCTGGTCTAAAGTAGAGTATTATATAGGGAATAGGGCCCTGGTCTAAAGTAGAGTATTATATAGGGAATAGGGCCCTGGTCTACAGTAGAGTATTATATAGGGAATAGGGCCCTGGTCTAAAGTAGAGTATTCTATAGGGAATAGGGCCCTGGTCTAAAGTAGAGTATTATATAGGGAATGGGGCCCTGGTCTAAAGTAGAGTATTATATAGGGAATAGGGCCCTGGTCTACAGTAGAGGATTATATAGGGAATAGGGCCCTTGTCTAAAGTAGAGTATTATATAGGGAATAGGGCCCTGGTCTAAAGTAGAGGATTATATAGGGAATAGGGCCCTGGTCTACAGTAGAGGATTATATAGGGAATAGGGCCCTGGTCTACAGTAGAGGATTATATAGGGAATAGGGCCCTGGTCTACAGTATAGTATTATATAGGGAATAGGGCTCTGGTCTAAAGTAGAGTATTATATAGGGAATGGGGCCCTGGTCTACAGTATAGTATTATATAGGGAATGGGGCCCTGGTCTAAAGTAGAGTATTATATAGGGAATAGGGCCCTGGTCTACAGTAGAGTATTATATAGGGAATAGGGCCCTGGTCTAAAGTAGAGTATTATATAGGGAATGGGGCCCTGGTCTAAAGTAGAGTATTATATAGGGAATAGGGCCCTGGTCTACAGTAGAGTATTATATAGGGAATAGGGCTCTGGTCTAAAGTAGAGTATTATATAGGGAATAGGGCCCTGGTCTACAGTGGAGTATTATATAGGGAATAGGGCCCTGGTCTAAAGTAGAGTATTATATAGGGAATAGGGCCCTGGTCTAAAGTAGAGTATTATATAGGGATTAGGGCCCTGGTCTTAAGTAGAGTATTATATAAGGAATAGGGCCCTGGTCTTAAGTAGAGTATTATATAGGGAATATGGCCCTGGTCTAAAGTAGAGTATTATATAGGGAATAGGGCCCTGGTCTAAAGTTGAGTATTCTATAGGGAATAGGGCCCTGGTCTAAAGTAGAGTATTATATAGGGAATAGGGCCCGGCTCTACAGTAGAGTATTATATAGGGAATAGGGCCCTGGTCTAAAGTAGAGGATTATATAGGGAATAGGGCCCTGGTCTTAAATAGAGTATTATATAGGGAATAGGGCCCTGGTCTAAAGTAGAGTATTATATAGGGAATAGGGCCCTGGTCTAAAGTAGAGTATTATATAGGGAATAGGGCCCTGGTCTAAAGTAGAGTATTATATAGGGAATATGGCCCTGGCCTAAAGTAGAGTATTATATAGGGAATAGGGCCCTGGTCTAAAGTAGAGTATTATATAGGGAATAGGGCCCTGGTCTAAAGTAGAGTATTATATAGGGAATAGGGCCCTGGTCTAAATTAGAGTATTATATAGGGAATAGGGCCCTGGTCTACAGTGGAGTATTATATAGGGAATAGGGCCCTGGTCTAAAGTAGAGTATTCTATAGGGAATAGGGCCCTGGTCTAAAGTAGAGGATTATATAGGGAATAGGGCCCTGGTCTAAAGTAGAGGATTATATAGGGAATAGGGCCCTGGTCTACAGTAGAGGATTATATAGGGAATAGGGCCCTGGTCTACAGTAGAGTATTATATAGGGAATAGGGCTCTGGTCTAAAGTAGAGTATTATATAGGGAATAGGGCCCTGGTCTACAGTGGAGTATTATATAGGGAATAGGGCCCTGGTCTAAAGTAGAGTATTATATAGGGAATATGGCCCTGGCCTAAAGTAGAGTATTATATAGGGAATAGGGCCCTGGGTCCTACAGTGAGTATTATATAGGGAATAGGGCCCTGGTCTAAAGTATAGTATTATATAAGGAATATGGCCCTGGTCTAAAGTAGAGTATTATATAGGGAATATGGCCCTGGTCTAAAGTAGAGTATTATATAGGGAATAGGGCCCTTGTCTAAAGTATAGTATTATATAGGGAATAGGGCCCTGGTCTACAGTAGAGGATTATATAGGGAATAGGGCCCTGGTCTACAGTAGAGGATTATATAGGGAATAGGGCCCTGGTCTACAGTAGAGGATTATATAGGGAATAGGGCCCTGGTCTACAGTAGAGTATTATATAGGGAATAGGGCCCTGGTCTAAAGTAGAGGATTATATAGGGAATAGGGCTCTGGTCTAAAGTAGAGTATTATATAGGGAATAGGGCTCTGGTCTTAAGTAGAGTATTATATAGGGAATAGGGCCCTGGTCTACAGTCAAGTATTATATAGGGAATAGGGCCCTGGTCTAAAGTAGAGTATTATATAGGGAATAGGGCCCTGGTCTAAAGTAGAGTATTATATAGGGAATAGGGCCCTGGTCTAAGTAGAGTATTATATAGGGAATAGGGCCCTGGTCTAAAGTAGAGTATTATATAGGGAATAGGGCCCTGGTCTAAAGTAGAGTATTATATAGGGAATATGGCCCTGGTCTTAAGTAGAGTATTATATAGGGAATATGGCCCTGGTCTAAAGTAGAGTATTATATAGGGAATAGGGCCCTGGTCTAAAGTAGAGTATTATATAGGGAATATGGCCCTGGTCTACAGTAGAGTATTATATAGGGAATAGGGCCCTGGTCTACAGTAGAGTATTATATAGGGAATAGGGCCCTGGTCTAAAGTAGAGTATTATATAGGAATAGGGCCCTGGTCTAAAGTAGAGTATTATATAGGGAATAGGGCCCTGGTCTAAGTAGAGTATTATATAGGGAATAGGGCCCTGGTCTAAGTAGAGTATTATATAGGGAATAGGGCCCTGGTCTAAAGTAGAGTATTATATAGGGAATAGGGCCCTGGTCTAAAGTAGAGTATTATATAGGGAATAGGGCCCTGGTCTAAAGTAGAGTATTATATAGGGAATAGGGCCCTGGTCTAAAGTAGAGTATTATATAGGGAATAGGGCCCTGGTCTAAGTAGAGTATTATATAGGGAATAGGGCCCTGGTCTAAAGTAGAGTATTATATAGGGAATAGGGCCCTGGTCTAAAGTAGAGTATTATATAGGGAATAGGGCCCTGGTCTAAAGTAGAGTATTATATAGGGAATAGGGCCCTGGTCTAAAGTAGAGTATTATATAGGGAATAGGGCCCTGGTCTAAAGTAGAGTATTATATAGGGAATAGGGCCCTGGTCTAAAGTAGAGTATTATATAGGGAATAGGGCCCTGGTCTAAAGTAGAGTATTATATAGGGAATAGGGCCCTGGTCTAAAGTAGAGTATTATATAGGGAATAGGGCCCTGGTCTAAAGTAGAGTATTATATAGGGAATAGGGCCCTGGTCTAAAGTAGAGTATTATATAGGGAATATGGCCCTGGTCTAAAGTAGAGTATTATATAGGGAATAGGGCCCTGATCTTAAGTAGAGTATTATATAGGGAATATGGCCCTGGTCTAAAGTAGAGTATTATATAGGGATAGGGCCCTGGTCTAAAGTAGAGTATTATATAGGGAATAAGGGCCCTGTGCTAAAGTAGAGTAGTTATATAGGGAATATGGCCCTGGTCTAAAGTAGAGTATTATATAGGGAATTGGGGTAGTTAGGGAAAGGGCCCTGGTCTAAAGTAGAGTATTATATAGGGAATAGGTGCCATGGTCTAGTAGTATTATATAGGGAATAGGGCCCTGGTCTAAAGTAGAGTATTATATAGGGAATATGCCCTGGTCTAAAGTAGAGTATTATATAGGGAATATGGCCCTGGTCCTAAAGTAGAGTATTATATAGGGAATAGGGCCCTGGTCTAAAGTAGAGTAATATATAGGGAATAGGGGCCCTGGTCTACAGTGGAGTATTATATAGGGAATAGGGCCCATGGTCTAAAGTAGAGTATTATATAGGGAATAGGGCCCTGGTCTAAAGTAGAGTATTATATAGGGAATAGGGCCCTGGTCTAAAGTAGAGTATTATATAGGGAATAGGCCCTGGTCTAAAGTAGAGTATTATATAGGGAATAGGGCCCTGGTCTAAAGTAGAGTATTATATAGGGAATAGGGCCCTGGTCTAAAGTAGAGTATTATATAGGGAATAGGGCCCTGGTCTAAAGTAGAGTATTATATAGGGAATAGGGCCCTGGTCTAAGTAGAGTATTATATAGGGAATATGGCCCTGGTCTAAGTAGAGTATTATATAGGGAATAGGGCCCTGGTCTAAAGTAGAGTATTATATAGGGAATAGGGCCCTGGTCTAAGTAGAGTATTATATAGGGAATAGGGCCCTGGTCTACAGTAGAGTATTATATAGGGAATAGGCCCTGGTCTAAAGTAGAGTATTATATAGGGAATAGGGCCCTGTCTAAAGTAGAGTATTATATAGGGAATAGGCCCTGGTCTAAAGTAGAGTATTATATAGGGAATATGGCCCTGGTCTAAAGTAGAGTATTATATAGGGAATAGGGCCCTGGTCTACAGTGGAGTATTATATAGGGAATAGGGCCCTGGTCTAAAGTAGAGTATTATATAGGGAATATGGCCCTGGCCTAAAGTAGAGTATTATATAGGGAATAGGGCCCTGGTCTAAAGTATAGTATTATATAAGGAATATGGCCCTGGTCTAAAGTAGAGTATTATATAGGGAATATGGCCCTGGTCTAAAGTAGAGTATTATATAGGGAATAGGGCCCTTGTCTAAAGTAGAGTATTCTATAGGGAATAGGGCCCTGGTCTAAAGTAGAGGATTATATAGGGAATAGGGCCCTGGTCTACAGTAGAGGATTATATAGGGAATAGGGCCCTGGTCTACAGTAGAGGATTATATAGGGAATAGGGCCCTGGTCTACAGTAGAGTATTATATAGGGAATAGGGCTCTGGTCTAAAGTAGAGTATTATATAGGGAATTAGGGCCCTGGTCTTAAGTAGAGTATTATATAGGGAATAGGGCCCTGGTCTTAAGTAGAGTATTATATAGGGAATAGGGCCCTGGTCTAAAGTAGAGTATTATATAGGGAATAGGGCCCTGGTCTAAAGTAGAGTATTATATAGGGAATAGGGCCCTATATAGGGAACAGGGCCCTGGTCTAAAGTAGAGTATTATATAGGGAATAGGGCCCTGGTCTAAAGTAGAGTATTATATAGGGAATAGGGCCCTGGTCTAAAGTAGAGTATTATATAGGGAATAGGGCCCTGGTCTAAAGTAGAGTATTATATAGGGAATAGGGCCCTGGTCTAAAGTAGAGTATTATATAGGGAATAGGGCCCTGGTCTACAGTAGAGTATTATATAGGGAATAGGGCCCTGGTCTACAGTAGAGTATTATATAGGGAATAGGGCCCTGGTCTAAAGTAGAGTATTATATAGGGAATAGGGCCCTGGTCTAAAGTAGAGTATTATATAGGGAATAGGGCCCTGGTCTAAGTAGAGTATTATATAGGGAATAGGCCCTGGTCTAAAGTAGAGTATTATATAGGGAATAGGGCCCTGGTCTAAAGTAGAGTATTATATAGGGAATAGGGCCCTGGTCTAAAGTAGAGTATTATATAGGGAATATGGCCCTGGTCTAATGTAGAGTATTATATAGGGAATATGGCCCTGGTCTACAGTAGAGTATTATATAGGGAATAGGGCCCTGGTCTTAAGTAGAGTATTATATAGGGAATAGGGTCCTGGTCTAAAGTAGAGTATTATATAGGGAATAGGGCCCTGGTCTAAAGTAGAGTATTATATAGGGAATAGGGCCCTGGTCTAAAGTAGAGTATTATATAGGGAATAGGGCCCTGGTCTAAAGTAGAGTATTATATAGGGAATAGGGCCCTGGTCTTAAGTAGAGTATTATATAGGGAATAGGGCCCTGGTCTAAAGTAGAGTATTATATAGGGAATAGGGCCCTTGTCTAAAGTAGAGTATTATATAGGGAATAGGGCCCTGGTCTAAAGTAGAGTATTATATAGGGAATATGGCCCTGGTCTAAAGTAGAGTATTATATAGGGAATAGGGCCCTGGTCTACAGTAGAGTATTATATAGGGAATAGGGCCCTGGTCTAAAGTAGAGTATTATATAGGGAATATGGCCCTGGTCTAAAGTAGAGTATTATATAGGGAATAGGGCCCTGGTCTAAAGTATAGTATTATATAGGAATAGGGCCCTGGTCTTAAAGTAGAGTATTATATAGGAATAGGGCCCTGGTCTAAAGTAGAGTATTATATAGGGAATATGGCCCTGGTCTAAAGTAGAGTATTATATAGGGAATAGGGCCCTGGTCTAAAGTAGAGTATTATATAGGGAATAGGGCCCTGGTCTAAAGTAGAGTATTATATAGGGAATAGGGCCCTGGTCTACAGTAGAGTATTATATAGGGAATAGGGCCCTGGTCTAAAGTAGAGTATTATATAGGGAATAGGGCCCTGGTCTAAAGTAGAGTATTATATAGGGAATAGGGCCATGGTCTAAGTAGAGTATTATATAGGGAATAGGGCCCTGGTCTAAAGTAGAGTATTATATAGGGAATAGGGCCCTGGTCTAAAGTAGAGTATTATATAGGGAATAGGGCCCTGGTCTAAAGTAGAGTATTATATAGGGAATAGGGCCCTGGTCTAAGTAGATATTAGTAGAGTATTATATAGGGAATAGGGCCCTGGTCTACAGTAGAGTATTATATAGGGAATAGGGCCCTGGTCTACAGTAGAGTATTATATAGGAATAGGGCCCTGGTCTAAAGTAGAGTATTATATAGGGAATAGGGCCCTGGTCTACAGTAGAGTATTATATAGGGAATAGGGCCCTGGTCTACAGTAGAGTATTATATAGGGATAGGGCCCTGGTCTAAAGTAGAGTATTATATAGGGAATAGGGCCCTGGTCTACAGTAGAGTATTATATAGGGAATAGGGCCCTGGTCTACAGTAGAGTATTATATAGGGAATATGGCCCTGGTCCAAGTAGAGTATTATATAGGGAATAGGCCCTGGTCTAAAGTAGAGTATTATATAGGGAATAGGGCCCTGGTCTAAAGTAGAGTATTATATAGGGAATAGGGCCCTGGTCTAAAGTAGAGTATTATATAGGGAATATGGCCCTGGTCTACAGTAGAGTATTATATAGGGAATAGGGCCTGGTCTAAAGTAGAGTATTATATAGGGAATAGGGCCCTGGTCTAAAGTAGAGTATTATATAGGGAATAGGCCCTGGTCTAAAGTGGTCTAAAGTAGAGTATTATATAGGGAATAGGGCCCTGGTCTAAAGTAGAGTATTATATAGGGAATAGGGCCCTGGTCTAAAGTAGAGTATTATATAGGGAATAGGGCCCTGGTCTAAAGTAGAGTATTATATAGGGAATAGGGCCATGGTCTACAGTAGAGTATTATATAGGGAATAGGGCCCTGGTCTAAAGTAGAGTATTATATAGGGAATAGGGCCCTGGTCTAAAGTAGAGTATTATATAGGGAATAGGGCCCTGGTCTAAAGTAGAGTATTATATAGGGAATAGGGCCCTGGTCTACAGTAGAGTATTATATAGGGAATAGGGCCCTGGTCTAAAGTAGAGTATTATATAGGGAATAGGGCCTGGTCTAAAGTAGAGTATATATAGGGAATAGGGCCCTGGTCTAAAGTAGAGTATTATATAGGGAATAGGGCCCTGGTCTAAAGTAGAGTATTATATAGGGAATAGGGCCCTGGTCTAAAGTAGAGTATTATATAGGGAATAGGGCCCTGGTCTAAAGTAGAGTATTATATAGGGAATAGGGCCCTGTCTAAAGTAGAGTATTATATAGGGAATAGGGCCCTGGTCTAAAGTAGAGTATTATATAGGGAATAGGGCCCTGGTCTACAGTAGAGTATTATATAGGGAATAGGGCCCTGGTCTAAAGTAGAGTATTATATAGGGAATAGGGCCCTGGTCTACAGTAGAGTATTATATAGGGAATAGGGCCCTGGTCTAAAGTAGAGTATTATATAAGGAATAGGGCCCTGGTCTAAAGTAGAGTATTATATAGGGAATAGGGCCCTGGTCTAAAGTAGAGTATTATATAGGGAATAGGGCCCTGGTCTAAAGTAGAGTATTATATAGGGAATAGGGTCCTGGTGATAAGTAGAGTATTATATAGGGAATAGGGCACTGGTCTAAAGTAGAGTATTATATAGGGAATATGGCCCTGGTCTTATGTAGAGTATTATATAGGGAATATGGCCCTGGTCTTATGTAGAGTATTATATAGGGAATAGGGCCCTGGTCTAAAGTAGAGTGTTATATAGGGAATAGGGCCCTGGTCTAAAGTAGAGTAGTATATAGGGAATATGGCCCTGGTCTACAGTAGAGTAATATTTAGGGAATAGGGCCCTGGTCTAAAGTAGAGTATTATATAGGGAATAGGGCCCTGGTCTACAGTAGAGTATTATATAGGGAATAGGGCCCTGGTCTAAAGTAGAGTATTATATAGGGAATAGGGCCCTGGTCTACAGTAGAGTATTATATAGGGAATAGGGCCCTGGTCTAAAGTAGAGTATTATATAGGAATAGGGCCCTGGTCTAAAGTAGAGTATTATATAGGGAATAGGGCCCTGGTCTAAAGTAGAGTATTATATAGGGAATAGGGCCCTGGTCTAAAGTAGAGTATTATATAGGGAATAGGGCCCTGGTCTACAGTAGAGTATTATATAGGGAATAGGGCCCTGGTCTACAGTAGAGTATTATATAGGGAATAGGGCCCTGGTCTAAAGTAGAGTATTATATAGGGAATAGGGCCCTGGTCTAAAGTAGAGTATTATATAGGGAATAGGGCCCTGGTCTACAGTAGAGTATTATATAGGGAATAGGGCCCTGGTCTAAAGTAGAGTATTATATAGGGAATAGGGCCCTGGTCTACAGTAGAGTATTATATAGGGAATAGGGCCCTGGTCTAAAGTAGAGTATATATAGGGAATAGGGCCCTGGTCTACAGTAGAGTATTATATAGGGAATAGGCCCTGGTCTAAAGTAGAGTATTATATAGGGAATAGGGCCCTGGTCTAAAGTAGAGTATTATCGGAATAGGCCTGGTTAAATATAGGGAATAGGGCCCTGGTCTAAAGTAGAGTATTATATAGGGAATAGGGCCCTGGTCTAAAGTAGAGTATTATATAGGGAGTATAAGTTGAGTATAATATAGGGAATAGGGCCATGGTCTAAAGTAGAGTATTATATAAGGGAATAGGGCCATGATCTTAAGTAGAGTATTATATAGGGGATATGGCCCTGGTCTAAAGTAGAGTATTATATAGGGAATAGGGCCCTGGTCTAAAGTAGAGTATTATATAGTGAATAGGGCCCTGGTCTAAGTAGAGTATTATATAGGGAATAGGGCCCTGGTCTACAGTAGAGTATTATATAGGGAATAGGGCCCTGGTCTACAGTAGAGTATTATATAGGGAATAGGGCCCTGGTCTAAAGTAGAGTATTATATAGGGAATAGGGCCCTGGTCTACAGTAGGGTATTATATAGGGAATAGGGCCATGGTCTTAAGTAGAGTGGTATATAGGGAATAGGGTCCTGGTCTAAAGTAGAGTATTATATAGGGAATAGGGCCCTGGTCTAAAGTAGAGTATTATATAGGGAATAGGGCCCTGGTCTAAAGTAGAGTATTATATAGGGAATAGGGCCCTGGTCTAAAGTAGAGTATTATATAGGGAATAGGGCCCTGGTCTTAAGTAGAGTATTATATAGGGAATAGGGCCCTGGTCTAAAGTAGAGTATTGTATAGGGAATAGGGCCCTGGTCTAAAGTAGAGTATTATATAGGGAATAGGGCCCTGGTCTAAAGTAGAGTGTTATATAGGGAATATGGCCCTGGTCTAAAGTAGAGTATTATATAGGGAATAGGTTCCTGGTGTTAAGTAGAGTATTATATAGGGAATAGGGCACTGGTCTAAAGTAGAGTATTATATAGGGAATATGGCCCTGGTCTAAAGTAGAGTATTATATAGGGAATATGGCCCTGGTCTAAAGTAGAGTATTATATAGGGAATAGGGCCCTGGTCTACAGTAGAGTAATATTTAGGGAATAGGGCCCTGGTCTACATTGGAGTATTATATAGGGAATAGGGCCCTGGTCTAAAGTAGAGTATTATATAGGGAATAGGGCCCTGGTCTAAAGTAGAGTAATATTTAGGGAATAGGGCCCTGGTCTACAGTGGAGTATTATATAGGGAATAGGGCCCTGGTCAAAAGTAGAGTATTATATAGGGAATAGGGCCCTGGTCTAAAGTAGAGTATTATATAGGGAATAGGGCCATGGTATTAAGTAGAGTGGTATATAGGGAATAGGGCCCTGGTCTAAAGTACTATTATAGGGAATAGGGCCCTGGTCTAAGTAGAGTATTATATAGGGAAT